>NW_017165507.1:0-220 GCF_001652005.2 Ceratina calcarata | reverse complement strand
TTTTTAAAAGAAAGTTACGATTCTTTCAACATAATAATAGTATTACTAAAATACTCATAGAAATTCTAATATTCAAGTATCTTTAATGTCGCGATATTTATTGTAAAATATTTAATATTCACCGCTGTATTCGAAGGCTGTAAAATATCCATTATCCATTATACACAAATAAGTATTGGCACACCCACATTTTTGTAAATATCTTTATTTGTTGATGTAT
>NW_017165506.1:0-220 GCF_001652005.2 Ceratina calcarata | reverse complement strand
AATGTCCAGCCTCGCTGTGTCAAATGTGGGAAAACTCATCACACGTCCGAGTGTAAAAAACCTTTAGAGGAGGCGCCGACCTGCGCCAACTGCGGGGATAACCATACCGCGAATTATTCCGCGTGTCCGGCTCTCCTTGACTACCTCGCTTCTAGAGATAGAGGCAGGGTGGTCAAGGAGAAGGCCCCAGCCTTCAGGGTTGACGATATAGATCGCTTTG
>NW_017165505.1:0-220 GCF_001652005.2 Ceratina calcarata | reverse complement strand
GAACCATCAATGACGCATACGTTAAAACAAAAACTCTTAAAATTACGTTACCACACTCGGCCATTCTGATAACAACATCTGCCCTCAGATGTCACTCTTTGCCCTTCTTTGTCACTCGAAGTATTATCATCGTCTAGGATCGAGTCGTCTTCCCCGTTGGCAATTCACGTTTTCATGTAGTCGGCAGCCGTCGATGTCATCTGTGGTCCTTCGTGCTCCC
>NW_017165503.1:0-220 GCF_001652005.2 Ceratina calcarata | reverse complement strand
AAACAATCGCATTTGTGTATAATGTAAATGTGACGCTCGAATGCTCATTGTATACCTGTATAATTTTAAACTGCACTGCATTGCACATAGTCTATTATAATATTGGCGTTATTCTTAATTATATTGATATGTTACCACAAAGCACCGTATTTTGAAAAATAAAAACATTATTATTGAACTGAAACCGTTATTTGTCATTATAAAATATATGCGAGTTATA
>NW_017165502.1:0-220 GCF_001652005.2 Ceratina calcarata | reverse complement strand
TGTTATAGTGCATCCTTTTTGGGATTGTTTAAAAAAGTAAGAAGTCAACTTTCAAATCGCCTCTCCGATTTACTTTTAATATCGTTCGAATTAATAATATTCGCGGAACTGTATTGAGGTTCCGAGAATGTCACCGCGATAACATAGAAAATCGTAGATACACGTGCCGAGTTTCTTGCCGGCTCGGCCGTTTTAACGGTCGCGATGTTTAGATTCCGCG
>NW_017165501.1:0-220 GCF_001652005.2 Ceratina calcarata | reverse complement strand
ACACTACGAATATGTCAGAATTTTTTCAGATTTTTCGCAAGGCGTTAAATAAGGAGAAACCTCCAAAAACTGATTTTTCGAATTTTCCCGATTACTCCGCCCCTGGTTGAAATATAGGGCTAAAAATTGGAGTGAATGTTTCTTTTTTGATATGCTATCGAATGTCGCGAACGGCGCTTCATTCGGCTCAAGGGCACATTTGACCCCCTTATCCAGCTAG
>NW_017165500.1:0-220 GCF_001652005.2 Ceratina calcarata | reverse complement strand
AGAACCTCGGACTACCTTCTCAATCCATGAAGGAGGAAATTGTCGATCTCTGTGCAGTTAGAACGGGTATTAGAATAGAGAAATATGAAGCAGCGCCGGATATGCTTATCGGACAGGATAACATCGAGCTGATTTTAACGCGTGAATTTAGAGAAATAGAGAGGAATGCGTTATTTGTGTCGCGATGTCTGCTCGGTTGGGTTATCCATGGGTATTATTA
>NW_017165499.1:0-220 GCF_001652005.2 Ceratina calcarata | reverse complement strand
GTTATCTACACTTTTTAACTAGGCGTGCTTCCTCCATGTAGTATATGCTCTAAGTTTGCCACAGTTGTAGTTATAAAAGTCGCTACTTGGTCGTCACGCGCTGCAATCAAGTGCTGAAGGCTGCGAAGTAACTGGGTCACGGCCATAGATATACTATAAATAGAAGAGGGGAGCCATAGGAATCTCTGTAAGCGGAAAGATCCGGCGAGTAGAGAGAGAG
>NW_017165498.1:0-220 GCF_001652005.2 Ceratina calcarata | reverse complement strand
GGAGGGACCCGAAAGCGAGAGATATTTGGAGAGAACGTACAAGAAAGCTCCGCAGAAGCCGCCTTTCTCGGTCAACGTGTTCGAGGTGAATCCGTCGACGATCAGAGTGACCTGGCGTTACGTGCAACCGAGTTTAGAGGAGGAGGAGTCGTTGATCGGTTATAGGATCAGAGTCTGGGAACTGGACCAAGATATGAGCACCGCGAACGACACGATCATT
>NW_017165497.1:0-2052 GCF_001652005.2 Ceratina calcarata | reverse complement strand
TTTTAACTGCAAAAAAATCTGACTATATGTATACAATGTACAACGTGCTTAAAAATATCCCATTTTTTTTGTAACTTCGTTACAATAACGGTTGACGTCAGCTTGCAAAAAGTAATCGAGTTTTATTTTATAATTGATGTTCTAGTATTCTAACGCAGAGATACACGTTATGTAAACAACAGACTATTGAAGATAATTCAGCGAATTTTCGACTTGAATAAGCCTTCCACATTACTCAATTGAACAAAAAATAATATAGAGCTAAAAGCCCAGCTAAAAATATCTGAAAACAATTCAGTTGAACAAGTATTGTGTAAAATACCATTCTTGCATACTTAATAGTTTACTTTATAAGAATGAATAATTAATAATAAGAAAACTGTTCTAGTTTTAAATGAGCATTTGACTGATAGTTGCCATGAATATTGTTTTACATAATGTAAGACAATATTGATCATAAAATACGACTTGTTATTTCAATCTTAAATGAATTGATAACATTTCCACAATAATCTGTACTTTTGACTCATCGTAAATTGCGCGTCGGTGAATATGGTGGAACGCACAGTACTAAAACATTTATTCGCACCACGTATTTCATTAAAATCGACGATAATTTAAAAATCGTTCATTCTGCTAACGGTGCCGCGTTGCACCGTTTAACAGGCTTTTCTCCTTGAACGAATTCCACCGACCACGTGCGTTACGTACGAAACGCAAGCTCATTAATTTTATTCACCAACCATTCTTCCCGATATCACACTTCATGACGATGCATTTAGCTCGTTAATATTCATGCTGGTACTATTAAACACCTTTCACGTTCTTCCACTTTATCCTTATTAGTTCATAGTCGACTTGAATTACTGCAGCTAAAAAAATATTTGTAGCTGTTCTTGAAGGTTGCCAAATTTAATTAAAATTGGAATTCGACCGTTCAGAAACATTTCCTTTTAAGATCGACAGACAGCAACATTTGACTCGTTGTATTTTAGCCGCGCTTACATATTGCTCGCCCCGCTAACGGAGAAGTTTGCGTTTATTTTCGGCCAAAATACATTGAGTTATATGTAGATATAGGGAAAAACTGTTCAGAATCATACATCCGACAATATACATATTTCACGATCATCGAAATTCGTAAGAATAGGATGATCTAAGTCTACTATTTTACTTCATTTAATTAATACTAGCAGCTGTTTTTCGTGAATATCTTGGAAATTAAGATCACGCGGTAGTAACGTGTATTTTAAAAGGAACAGTTGTTTAGAACGATGACTTTGACAATTTATAGTATAGTAAATTTGACATATTTATAGTTCAAGGTCATTGAAATCGGTGAGGTACCCTTTTTTATCTACAATTCAAATATACAAATCAAAATTTTGTTACGTACGACATCGGTGTACAGTAAAAATTGATTTCTGGCAAATGTATAAAATCGTTCTTTTATAAAAACGTAATATAGATAGATTGGTTCTTGTGAAAATTACTTTAAATATTTAAAAATAGTTTTCCAGTTTTGAGTAAAATTTGATTGACAGAATCTGATGAAATTTTGCTTTGAAATTAAACTTTTTTTTGTGAAGAAGGTGATCAAATTCTTAGAATCCAACAGGTGTAAAATGAATTATAGTGGTCAACAGAATTATTCTAACACCATTCAAAGTAGAATAACATTTTTAGATTATTCTGAAAGATATGAGTTTTTGTTAGAAGTTAAAGGGATTACTAGAGAAAAGTTAAAGAATTACTGGATAATATAAAGAGAATAAGTAAAATCTTTGTATGTACATTCTATCTCAATATCAATTACCATTAAGTTTAATCTACCTGTTATAGTAATGAAAGAATTTAATTTTCAAAAGTATTACTGGAGATCTAAAAGTTTCTATTCATGTGATATTGCAAAGAACTAAGTGCTTTTTTAATAATCTATTAATTGTCGTTCCAATCTTTCAATTTTATTAATACATTATTTATCATATTCGTCGTATGATTATGAATTTCAAGAAAATCGTAACAAAATATAAAATAATTAAGTTAATTCTT
>NW_017165496.1:0-220 GCF_001652005.2 Ceratina calcarata | reverse complement strand
CTAATACAAAGTTCGATTTTGGAGAAAAATTTTGCTCTCCGAGAATTCTTGGAAATGACGTCATCAGTAATAGTTAGTGCTACCTCCTATTCTATTATATTCTCCTAATACAAAGTCAGATTTTGGAGAAAAATTTTGCTCTCCGAGAATTCTCGGAAATGACGTCATCACCAGGAGTTAGTGCTACCTCCTATGTTATCATATTCTCCTAATACAAAGT
>NW_017165495.1:0-220 GCF_001652005.2 Ceratina calcarata | reverse complement strand
GGTACTACCTCCTTTACCTTAATTGGAAAAAATGATTCATTTAGAAGTAAATGTAAGTCGCAACGTTCTTCTTTTTTTTTTCCGCTTGAGACCGATTTTACAGCTACAAAATGGCGCCATTTTTACTGTAAATATCGTGATTTTGACTTCAACCAACCGCGAAATATTGAAAACAAATTTTAAAAATAAAAGGACAACGTTGCGACCTAGATTTCATGTA
>NW_017165494.1:0-220 GCF_001652005.2 Ceratina calcarata | reverse complement strand
GTAGATATTCTGATTAAATTTTTGCGTGTTCTTCTGTGACTAGGAGATGTGGTGTTTTCGCATCCTGTTATTTGTATTATTAGTCATGGTTTTAAGGGGAGATATGTTGGGAATCGTTTTTGGTTTCCGTTTGTTTGTTCATCAGTTTGGTAATGTTGAGTTTTTTCCAAGGCTTGGAATGGTAATGGTCACGGTCTGGTCGGCTGTATTTTGACCAGGT
>NW_017165493.1:0-220 GCF_001652005.2 Ceratina calcarata | reverse complement strand
TCTTCGTTCTTCATGCTGGCGGCGCTGTCGATGCGCGACCGGAAGGGCATCGACTGTGCGGACATTCGAGGTTATTCTCGAACAATGCATTTAAGTCGACTTCTATACTAAAAGCGCTTTATTGATAGCAATGAATGTTCCCCTGACACCTTACGGTGCCAGGGGTAGTACATGGTAGTAATACATTTTAAGAGAAGAACTGTGTTATTACAAGATAATG
>NW_017165492.1:0-220 GCF_001652005.2 Ceratina calcarata | reverse complement strand
CAAACCAGGCGCATAAATCAAACCTTCGTTCCAGTATTACAACCGCAACAGCGCACAGAAGAGCCTGCACGACTGATACCAGCTCAGCCATATTGGCTGAGCTGGTATCAGGCAGAGTCGCGATATCGACTTCGCAGACAAGTGCTCCGATTGCAGTTCTTCTGCCCGGCACCACACTCTGCCTATCGGGCGATATCTCACCCCGCTGGCTGGAAACGCT
>NW_017165491.1:0-220 GCF_001652005.2 Ceratina calcarata | reverse complement strand
GAACACGTAGACCGTGTTGATACGTACAAACTAAATTGTTCGGCAAAATAATCACGTACTCCGTTTACGCTATCTTACAATTCTTTATTTTCTTCTTCCAATTGTATTTACAATATTTACAATATACACACTCTTTGCAATGTATACGCTATATACACTATGTGTACCATGCATAATAAATATAAAATTTCTAAGGAAGACTTGAGTAAGGAGCGCGACG
>NW_017165489.1:0-220 GCF_001652005.2 Ceratina calcarata | reverse complement strand
ATTACTGACGTAAAATATTATTATTACTACTCTATTCAGATTAGATGAAAATTAATGTTACCAACAAATGAAATAGTTACTAATTACTACGTGTAATTTAACTTTATAAGACGGTCACTTGCAGAGATCATTGGTAAATGATGTTTAGTTCCACGTTTTCGTTTTTAGGACTAGGGTAATCATTCCTAACATTTGTAAATTTTTAACGTTTCGTTGACGT
>NW_017165488.1:0-220 GCF_001652005.2 Ceratina calcarata | reverse complement strand
CGCCTTTTCTCTAATCTAACAGCCCTTGATAAATCCCCGCGAATCTTCTCTCATTACATCTCGCTATTTCTTTAATTAATATATTGTTCTTTCGTCACGTCTTTTGTCATGCAACACGTTTTTAAATAGCGATGTACTTAAGATTGTGAAAAATTATTTAAAAATTTGTTGCCATTTCTGTTCGCTCATTTACTCATGTTTAACTTGTATAAAAAATAGC
>NW_017165486.1:0-2058 GCF_001652005.2 Ceratina calcarata | reverse complement strand
AGTTCCTTCACGACTGCTCTCCGATAATTCCCAGAACAAAATACTGTCGATGCCATCAGTATTTTGTTGTAACTCTTTCTCTGATAGTTTTTCCCCTGTCTCTGTATGCCAGATAGTCTAGCAGAGCAGGACACGCTGAGTAATTTGCAGTGTGTCCGCCACCACAATTGGCGCAAGTCGGCGCCTCCTCGATTGGTTTAGTACAAGTAGAAGTGTGGTGCCCTTTGCCACACTTGACACACTTGGGCTGCACGTTGCAATTCGTTGCAGCGTGTCCAAATTTTTGACATCGGTAGCATTGAGTATAATTTTTTTGGGAAAAATACTTGTCCCAGTAAACCCCGATACGAAACAGGTACCCGATCTTGTTGACAAGATTCAAGGTAGTACCCGGAGGGAAATTGACTCTATAGACCTGCTTATTCGCGTTATTACCAATAACCGAGCACGAAATAGGCTCAAGCCCGTGCGACTTGATCTCATTGATCACTTCGTCAATCGGAGTGGCCGGAAGGCCACGGAGGACAGTGCTCAGCAAGCGCTCGGAGCTCTTGCTGTATGTGAAATAATGGAGATTTTTCTCCTTTAAAAATTTAATAAAAGTGTCATATGCCTCGATAATATTGAACACTACCCGTATACCGGTCCTCAGGAGCTTTATTTTGAACGTGTCGCCACAGAGAGCAAGCATCTCCCTTTCGAACTGATGCGCCGAGCACGAAAACCGCGTTACGTACACCGGAGGAATCTTGGAGGAAACCCTCCCGCCCTGCACCTCGCCGTGCGCGTCGCAGGCATCGTCGAGATCGGCGAGATTTGAATTCCCGGCCTTAGATTTAGTATCAATCGCCGGAGCAGTTTTAGCCATAGCGGTTTTATTCAAAGTTTTATGTTGCATATTATTATCCTGATCAATTTCAGGATCAAGGATATTCGCGAGAAGCGCGAAACGATTCGACGTCTTAACCGCCGGGACGTCGTCCATCTTGACGTTGGAAATGACTCGCGGAACGGCACGAGGCACGCCGCGAGCCGCATTGTCGGCCATTTTGTCTACTTGAAAATTCGCGTTCGCGAGAACCGTGTTATTATTTTCAGAGTTACTATTCTCGTTAAAATTCCGATTTGTATGAACAGATCGATTTGAAACGTCCGATTCAGGAATGCTATAATTGCTGGTGTCATGGAAACCCGCCAATCTTTCAGCAGATACGTTAATCAGACGCGGGACTTTCGAGCACACTCCTGAATTTCGCGATCCACTGCTGTTACGTGAATTAACCGAGTCTACCGATGCCAACGATCGCACCGGCGAGGCCGGGGCAAGGTCAAGTCTGGGCTCCGAGTTCGCAATAAACGAAATAGCACTGGTAATTGATTTTGGACTCACCGTTCTGTCTTCTGAACTGCCACGTGGAACCGGCGACACCGAACCGTTCCTCCTATGCCCCTGCGATACAGCAGTATCGCTCAAATATCCCCTTTCAGGAGAGGTGGATAATTTCGAGTATTGCACCTCACTGACAAGATGCCCGGAATTCTTTTCAGGTTTGTTCAGAGCAGCGCTGTTTCCTTGAAGGGCCTTGGAGACAGTAATAGCCAGTTCAGGAAGTCTGGCTCGCCTTGTGGCCATAGGCCGCTTACGACAGCGGCCTGCGCTGATCAACTTTTCGTAAAAGTCGCCTGAATCACTCACTGTGTAATAAGAATGATCACATAATGAGAAAAAGAATATTTGAAAACGTTAAAATTTTAAAGTGATTCGACTGTTCGGCATAGACCGTTAACACTTTTTGCTACGTCCTACCCGGGACACCGGGAAAGAAATGCAAACAAACACGTCCGTTCGGCACAAGTGCCACATGGGAAGNCGCCTGGTTGAACGACTGCCCACGGAATGATAGCCGGTAGGACGTTACACAGAACGTATATACCTCTTGGCACTAATCTTAACATAAAAAAAATCTTAAAATTAAATTTTTTTTTTCTCTGGGTAAGCGATGATTTAGAGAAGGTGACTCGACACCAGTACAGGTGTTATGCGCCCCCTGACGGGTT
>NW_017165485.1:0-220 GCF_001652005.2 Ceratina calcarata | reverse complement strand
CCACCGGCGCGCATAAAGGCCCGATTTTCGTTATCAATCGAACTGGCTAATGTTTATTCCCGTATCCGAACACGAGACGAATGACACAACAAATATCACGAGTATTTTAATTTATAATATGTCGAATACATCTGCTTTTTTTTTTAATGTACGAAGATTTTTTAATTTTTTTTAATTTAAATGTACGAAGATTTTTCACATGATTTACTAAGTATCCTAT
>NW_017165484.1:0-220 GCF_001652005.2 Ceratina calcarata | reverse complement strand
CTACATTCAGCACACGTTTGGGTCTTTCTAGACCAGTCTCAAAATGAACTGATGGCACTATCAAATCGTCCATATAAACTAGTACTTCTCGGTTACGGATAAGTTCTTTGAAAACGGCGTTTATAAATTTCTAAAAGACAGCGGGTGAGTTACAGAGTCTGAATGGCACCCTAAGAAATTCGTAATGTCCATTAGGGACTATGAACGCGGTATACTTCAT
>NW_017165483.1:0-220 GCF_001652005.2 Ceratina calcarata | reverse complement strand
TTTTCTGGTGTTGTGGGAGGATCATTATAAACTTTATCTTTTAAGTGTCCCCAGAAGAAAAAATCAAGCGGCGTAAGATCCGGTGATCGAGCTGGCCAACAAATCCTTACACTTCGTCCTATCCAACGATCCGGAAACATTCTGTTTAATGCATTGCACGCGATAAGAGCATTGTGAGCTGGACAGCCGTCATGCTGGAACTACATCCTTGATCGATATT
>NW_017165482.1:0-220 GCF_001652005.2 Ceratina calcarata | reverse complement strand
TTTTTTTAGTTCTTTCTTTGTACCTTCAAAGCCAACTATTCTCTTTATCTAGAAATTAACAATCTTATCAATTTTAAATGTGTATTATTACATTATTCTTAATACTTATGTAGAATTATGTACAGACTACGATCTTTTACTACATAAAACAACTAACTGTCTCACCCTTTCTGCTGCAGGTTTCTCCAATGGTTTTGGTAATACACGAATATTCTTTTTT
>NW_017165481.1:0-220 GCF_001652005.2 Ceratina calcarata | reverse complement strand
ATTTTTGATACATGGGTGAGGCACTGTAATATAAGATAATAAAGTGAAATGCGAAACGAATTTGTCAGAAAATTAACTTTTTGTTCAGGAATGAAGCCCAGACTGTGGTATATTGAGGTATTTCCTCTTAGATGATCGTCTTTCGGTGTTCACACGAATATTCGGATCTACAAATGTTTCTAGAATGGGTTGAATCCCGTACGATGTCAACCCTGCTAGT
>NW_017165480.1:0-220 GCF_001652005.2 Ceratina calcarata | reverse complement strand
GAGGAATGTTTTTGCAATAATACATGAACAGTTTTTACATATAGCTCATTATTATTATTTTTTTATTACACTTTAAAAATAAATAGTGTCTCGAAGAAAGATATCATTGAATAACTATTGTGGCGTGCACGATACTGGAAAAGAGTGATCATTTTACTAATTTTCTACTTAAATTTCATTTGCTTATAAGATTTATATAAGATTGTATGATTAACAGTGT
>NW_017165479.1:0-220 GCF_001652005.2 Ceratina calcarata | reverse complement strand
GAGGAATGTTTTTGCAATAATACATGAACAGTTTTTACATATAGCTCATTATTATATTTTTTTTATTACACTTTAAAAATAAATAGTGTCTCGAAGAAAGATATCATTGAATAGCTATTGTGGCGTGCACAATATTGACAAAGAGTGATCATTTTATTAATTTTGTACTTAAATTTCATTTGCTTATAAGATTTATATAAGATTGTATGATTAACAGTGT
>NW_017165478.1:0-220 GCF_001652005.2 Ceratina calcarata | reverse complement strand
CTCCGATCTACTCGCTGCTATTTGTCACTGCTTCGCATTAACAGTACAAATGTTTAATTATTATAAGTAAATAAGTAAGATTTTCATTCATAATAAATATTGCACATTCTGTACTCAAGTTACCGGGCAAATTTAAAAAATTTGTGCACAATGTACAGAGTCCTCTAGGACACGCTATCGTGTTGTAAGAACTGCGTAAGAACAAGAACCACGGTAAGTT
>NW_017165477.1:0-220 GCF_001652005.2 Ceratina calcarata | reverse complement strand
GTGACTTGAACCTTCTTTATGCGCAAGACGCATGAAGAAGGTTGAAGGTCCATGGTGGGGGAAAGCTACCTTGCCACCAAGACCTGAAGTCGCGGCACAAAGCGAAAAGCAAGCGAAGCGATCATTACATTTCTTCAACGTTTGGAAAATTCAGTCTGCGATTTCAAATTTGTATTATTTTCTCTTTATACTTTGTTACTTGTTTATTGTTACAGTTTGT
>NW_017165476.1:0-220 GCF_001652005.2 Ceratina calcarata | reverse complement strand
ATATAAAAATAATGTTTCCACTAGTGCGCAACAAACTTCGTGTACTAAATTACAGAATCAATTAAAACTTTAAATAAGAAATATAGCTGAAGCGTTGATAGTTGTTTGACTTTTTAACTAGTAAAAATTGGCATCTACCGGTTCGTCTTACCACATTGATATGTTTACAGTAAACATTTGATTAGGGAATCACATTTTAATTTCATTTCAAAATCTGCTT
>NW_017165475.1:0-2058 GCF_001652005.2 Ceratina calcarata | reverse complement strand
GAGGAAATTATATCGAGACGAATTTGCGAAAGGCTCGGGAACGATAAATCCCGTCATTGGAACGAGAGCATCTGCTACTGAGCTGTAAGCGATTTCGAGACCCGTGTATGACTCTGGTCGTTCGAGTTCAGTGCCTCCTCCGACCCCGTCGTCCCGTGGTCTTACATCCTCGCTCATACGCGTCGCACTTGAAGCTCATAGTACGAAGCACGTGCGCGTACCATCAAATAGAGGGAAAACGCGTGGTGGAGAATGAAACGGGCGGGTTACTCACTATGAGAAGAACGCATCTATTTTCAGAAGTCACACCGCCGCATCCCAGCCAGCTACCGACCACGGCCAAAGCACCTGCGACGATCAAAGCATACGCTAGCATCGGGTACGTCGAGGTCGGCATCAGGGACACATAGCCGTGCTTTGAAATTACCGTCCAGATACCGATCCCGCCTACCACCAGTCCAGACAACTGAAACAGAAATGAGCCCGTCGATCACGTTCAGGCTTCTGTGAATCGCAAACCTTTTGATTACTCTCCTATCCCATCGCGCGATTCGAACTCATCCCCCTGTTGCTCGCCTCGAATTCCTGACGACGAACAGGCAGATCGCGGACTTTTGCGCGAGGCGAAGCGTTCATAATCATTTCATTGATCTCATCGGCAACACTTTGGTTCCGTGAACCAGACGTCGTCACCGCCCACAGGCATCTGGTACACGGAACAGAATCGCGTCGATCTCGCCCCCTTCGCTGTCATCGCTTCACGGTGACCGAGATTCATGCACCCGACTCTTCTGTCGTTTTCTCACCGTATCTTTCTTCGAACATCTTCGAGTTCGGTGAGACACCCCACGCGGTCTTCCCGTGGGAGCAGGCCAGGAAACGAACGAGCAGGACGTGAACATCGGTGGACGAGCGATATTCGCGGAACGCGCAATGCGTGGGCAATGCGGGCAACGTGGTCAGCGTCGCTCCTCGACGCGAGCTGTCCAGAACGCCGGATGGACCGAACAGCCGCATACGCGTTCGACGTTGTACCGTATTTTATTTTACTCGTAACATCACTCGTTTCCATCTTGTTTACGTTGGACGGAGATCTAGTCTGATTTTTCGACAGACAACATGATGAGCATTTAAAAGTTTCCCGAAAGGTTCGTGAACCCGAGTGTATCGCGACGCGGGAACCATCGACGGAAATAAAAAGGGGATCGACAAAGCGGTCGTATCTGTACTGTATGCACGTGTTCGGCTACGTAGGTGCGCATCGAAGCTCCGAAACGATCCTCTACGCTTACCGTGATCGATTTCTAGTGGCGGAGGAGACGATCGAGCAGCAAATCTTGTAGACTGTTCACTGCTGCGTCCTCCGAGGGACATGAACGTAATTCACAATCGACGTTCGCGAATATTTATGACGCGTTCGCTTCGACGTTATTCATATTCGCCGACAACGCGGCGAAACGTACGATCGTCAAATTCCATCGCGAGGGACGCTATCATAATTTTCTTTCCGAGAGAGCCGGAAGGAATTTTTTGAGGGATCGTTCACGCCCCCGCGTCCTTCGACTCCTGACCCGACTCGTCTCACTCGATCACCCATTCGGAGAGCAAATGAAGAGGCGAGCATCTAACGGTGCTTCTTCACGGTCATCCTTTTACCTCGCCGCGTTTCACGCCCCACCCGACGGTCGATGGCCCAGAAAATTCGTTTCGTTCTTGCTACCGTTCCTCCAGGACGCTGGAATTTACGCGCCGCGATTATCAACCTCGTTCACCGAACAACTTCATCGGCCCGGACCCTACCGTTTCCGTCCTCTCGTCCGACGAATCGCCAATCATTTTTGTCACCGGAGCATCGCGGTCGACTTCCTCGCTGCCGCTTACATAACGCGTTTCCACGTACCGCCTACGCGGGAAGTCTGGGGATGCGTCTAATTTTAAAGTCATCTCGTGTTCGCGAGTCGCGCTGATCTTCATACGAAACGAAACGAGTGCACCGGCGATTTAGAAAATTCGATACACGGAACCATGCCGAGGCGTGGGCGTACTTATAAAAAAAAA
>NW_017165474.1:0-220 GCF_001652005.2 Ceratina calcarata | reverse complement strand
ACCCGCGACAAGAATCAGTGAGAGATTGATAAATTGATTTTTGCTTTAATACATGGCCAATTGGACGAGTTACGAACAGTTTAATATCCCGACGAGGCCAGAGTAATCTTTTAAATCTGTTATCCGTGAGCAAAACTGTAAACGACATTCCCATTGACTATCTTCTATATTTAATTTGAGAGAAATAATACCTGTTAAAAGCTTGAATTTTCGTATCATT
>NW_017165473.1:0-220 GCF_001652005.2 Ceratina calcarata | reverse complement strand
TTCTATTTTGTATTTGATACTTTCTTATCCACTTCTCTCTCCCAAACCTATTTACATATTCTAGTTCATGGCTTAATGTATTAGCATATATTATGTTTCAGAGACTTGAACCATTGATTAAACCTGAATTGTATAAAAATAGGTTTTTTATAATGGTTTTCATATATTCTAAATATAAAAGCAGATGTGCAATTTTAATGAATGTAACAAGAGGAAATAA
>NW_017165472.1:0-220 GCF_001652005.2 Ceratina calcarata | reverse complement strand
GATATACAGAGTTTTCCAGAAGAAGAGCCGATAAGAGGTGATTCTGTAAGTGTTTTTAAATTATTAATGTAAAACACTGACCAAAAAGAGCACGTGTAGAGCCCGCGCTTAGCCACAGCAGCGGTGGCTCAGATCTTGACGCTCGGCCATTGGTCAGCGCAGGCCTACGCGCGTTCTCATTGGTCAGTGTTTTTCATTAATAATTCAAAAACCATGGCTC
>NW_017165471.1:0-220 GCF_001652005.2 Ceratina calcarata | reverse complement strand
GTGTCCTGGAACTAACTTTCCGTTTATCTCCAGCTTGGCACTTTACACGTGTTCTTGTCGACGATACTCTTACTGGTATTCGACGAGAATCCACTTTTTGCACTGTTTATCGTACTTTGCTGATTATCGTATTTTGCGATAATCACAAACAGCGAGAATCTTAATCACCGTTCCCACCGAAACCATTTATCGTGTTTTACGATAATCACTGACGACGAGA
>NW_017165470.1:0-220 GCF_001652005.2 Ceratina calcarata | reverse complement strand
TCCTTGCCGTACGTGCAACCAGGTTTTCTCTCGTTTTCCCGAAAGAACGGCGGCGCCCCGCAAGCTAGCGACAAAGAAACAACGGTGAAACGACCAAGGGTAGTGATCAAGTTCGTGAAGTTAGCCGGTGAATGTGAGCTCCGCGTAGACGAGATAAAAGCTCTTGACAACCGATTTATAGTCGAGGATAGAGCGACGCATTCCCGGTTTAACGGGAGAG
>NW_017165469.1:0-220 GCF_001652005.2 Ceratina calcarata | reverse complement strand
CAAATATAAGGCTATCGCTGAAATGAAAAAGCCATCTAATCATAAAGAATTACAACTGCTGTTAGGTAAAATTAACTATTATGGAAGATTGATAAAAAATAGAGCGGAAATTGTAATACCGTTCTATAAATGTAATAATGCAGAAAGTTTCGAATGGAGCGAAAATTGCGATGAAGCATTTGGAAGAATAAAAATAGAATTGAAGCGTATAATTGTAAAT
>NW_017165468.1:0-220 GCF_001652005.2 Ceratina calcarata | reverse complement strand
TGGTCTCGTTCTGTTCTTGGTCTGCTAGTTCCTTGGCCTGTCTCTCGATATCTTCCAAGGCCAGTAGGTTCGAATCCGAGTATTCTGCTCCTGCTGTCTCGGTTTTTTCCTGATGCTCCTTAACTATTCGTATGTGATGTGGTGTTAATTCCGGGAGGATGCTGAATGTGTTTAACCTAATAGATGGGCTGATGGATTGTTCCCGTGTCGCCGTTATTGT
>NW_017165467.1:0-220 GCF_001652005.2 Ceratina calcarata | reverse complement strand
ATCTAACAGTGTCTCGTTACGTAATATAGTTGCAGTTTAAGTAGCATTTTAAATTCTATGAATCATTCTCATATGAAACATTTTTATCATATCTGTCTACTATCTTCAACTTTAATGAAGGATAGAAAACATGTATACTGCATTACTCTGAACGTACGTAACAAACTTTAATTGTTTAGTCTATACTACTAATTATACATACATATGTGCACCATTCAGA
>NW_017165466.1:0-220 GCF_001652005.2 Ceratina calcarata | reverse complement strand
TTTATAACACTGAGCTGGCCTATTCTCTAAGGGTAAAATACGAGCAGTAGACCAGAAAATAGTTAGTGTTTGTTTTTTTAAAAGCTTGACAGCTGCAGTCTCATCACACTTGCACCAAACGGTGGCAGTGCCTCTAGTGTTAGGTCGTACAGGGCCAAGGATGATATTCTCATGGGGACCACATGTAGCCTGAAGAGCGTTGAGAATTTCTGTTTGTGTA
>NW_017165465.1:0-220 GCF_001652005.2 Ceratina calcarata | reverse complement strand
TTTTTAGCGTTAAGGAAGAGACGAGGACGATCAAAACGACCAGAACGTTGTACCAATATCTGGGGCGAAAAAGGGGAGGATTCGTCCCTCCCACGAAAATGGCAGATCGAAGAGTAGAAACAGTTTAATAGGGTCCGATGTAGCCAAACGCTGAACAACGAGACAAAAGATTACAGTGAAGAACAAACGAAACTGATCCCGTCGGCTTAACGATAACCCG
>NW_017165464.1:0-2058 GCF_001652005.2 Ceratina calcarata | reverse complement strand
CGGTTATGGCCTTGATCTTCTCGGGATCGGTCCGGATCCCTTGCTCATCGACCATATGCCCGAGGTATTTCAATTGTTTCTTGCCGAACTTGCATTTTTCGAGGTTCATCCGCAAGTTGGTGTGTCGTAGCCGATGGAAGACCTCGGCGAGCAGCTTGAGGTGGTCTTCGAACGTCTGGCTCACGACGACTATGTCGTCTAAATAGGCGAAAACCCACTGCTGGAGCTCTGGTCCGATGGCTCGATCTAAGAGCCGTTGGAACGTGGCGGGTGCGGAGTGTAGACCGAACGGGAGTACCTTGAACTGCATTAGCCCGCGTCCAGGCACCGTGAATGCGGTGATTGGTCGGCTCTCTTCGGTTAGCGCCACCTGCCAGTAGCCGCTCTTCAAATCGACTGTCGATAAGTACCGGGCTCCTCTGGGCTTATCGAGCGTGGCATTGATCTGGGGAAGTGCATAGGCATCGCGCTCGCAGACCTTGTTCACTCCCCTGTAGTCTATACAGAACCATGGTTTCCCGTCCTTCTTTTTGACGATGACGACGGGAGAGCTTCACGGACTGTGTGACGGCTCGATGATACCCTCTGGCAGCATTTTCGTCACCTCCTCGTCTATAATGTTTTGGACGGCAGGGTTTCGTGGTCGATAACGCTGCTTGATCGGTGTCGTTGCCTTAAGTCGGATTTCGTGCGTTATTAGCGGGGTGACTCCCATTACCGCGTCGAATTTTGGGCGCTCCCGCTTGAGGGATTCCTGCAGAGCTCGATCCTCGGCCGCCGTGCGAGACCGAAGTCTCCCGACGGTCTCGAGGTGGCTCCGCTTCACGTCGAGTGTCTAGTTGCGGGTGTTCATCATGGCCCGCTTCGTAGATGGTGGCCATACTACGTGGCCCGCGATGTTGGCGCGGAAGTTAAGTCGGTTCAGGAGATCGGCTCCGATCAGCATTGCGTGCGGTAGTCTCGGGAGAACAAGGAAGGGATGGCGTATGGCTTGCCCACGTAGCCGTAGTTTTCCCTCGCAGCTATCGTCGATGTCCCGTTCCATGCCATCAGCTAGCATGGCCGCGAAGTACTCGGCTCGCGCGGTCCAACCTCGTTCCCGGCACTGTTGAGCTGTAGCCTCGTCGATGTAAGAGGTGGCTGCTCCCATCTCCAAGAGGGCTTGGACCGTTATCTCCTCGATGTCCACGTTTAATAGGACACCTCCGTCGACTAGGCGTTGGGCCGGGCGACACCAGACTGTATCCCGGCCCGTTGGTGGTTTCCCGGGCACGCGTAGGCGCATTCCCGGTATGTCGTGCCGT
Organism: Ceratina calcarata; assembly: GCF_001652005.2. Classification (NCBI taxonomy): domain Eukaryota; kingdom Metazoa; phylum Arthropoda; class Insecta; order Hymenoptera; family Apidae; genus Ceratina; species Ceratina calcarata. The sequence goes on along the minus strand of NW_017165464.1, from coordinate 754 downwards.
CTTTGCCGCAGTAAGAGCAAAAGACTTGTCTGGGAGCCGTGCATCCTCGTCGCGTATGCCCCAGTTTGCATCGCCAGCAGCATGTCTCCCTATCGAACGGTCGGTCGGTACATGCGGTCGCTGTTCGATGGCTTGGCCGTGAAGGCGGTGGTCGCGAAGCCCTCATTCGGCCTCCGTTGGTGGTAATCGGTGGCTCATCTCTGCTGCCACATGTCTATTCGTTCTCCTGCTCGCACGAGATCGTCTAAGGTGCGGATGCGGCTTGGTTCCATCCGCATCTGATACTCGGCCGCCATATTGAGCAGGGCGCGATCGAGAATCTGCTCAGGTGTGACCGTTCCGAGGCGACGGAACATCGTTTGGAGATCCGTTACATATTCTCGGATCGGTTCTCGTGGCCTCTGACGCCGGGCGCTGATCCAATCCTGGTGATTCGTAGAACGATGTAAACATTTATGCTAGACGGAAATGCACCATATAATGGTTTCATTCCTTCAAAACGGCAAATGGTTCCATGGTTAATCCCGCCCCATTGTATTAACTTCGATTGACGATTAATTTTTCAATCGCTTTCGAAGTTTTCCGATGTCGGATTTCTTCCCCACTCTTTCTTTTTCCGCAGCCGGATTTTTCCCCACTCTTTCCTTTTCGGCTGGCGGATTTTCTCTCACTCTTGCTTTTCCGCTGCCGGATTTTTCGCCCACTCTCGGTTCACCGCTCTCGGAACCAGCAGGGCCCCCTGAACGACACCCAG
>NW_017165463.1:0-220 GCF_001652005.2 Ceratina calcarata | reverse complement strand
ATTATGAACTGCGCAGTTGGGACCTGCGAATCTTGGACTTTGTATATCAAACTGGCATTCATACTTTATCCTTTAATCACTATCGTAAATAAATTTCGAGTAGGCGGATAAGTGCTCTCGTTGTCCATATAAATCAGATTCACGATCTGCTTGCGGATTAGAGAATTGATTTAGGTGAAATTACATCAAATACGAGATTATTAAGTAATTTAAAGAATAT
>NW_017165462.1:0-220 GCF_001652005.2 Ceratina calcarata | reverse complement strand
GATATGACGCAATAATCTTAGACCAAAAAACCTCTTTCACTTATGATTGGGTTATTCTACCCAATCATCGCACTCTGTCAATATCGCGCATGATCATAGCCTGTCTGTTCTAACTCTCAATTCTATAACCTATAACTACTACCTGTTTCTAGTAGGTTATCATTGAGGTATTAGGGAACAAAGGAGAGAATAATTAAATTCTTATACGTTTTATTAAGCC
>NW_017165461.1:0-220 GCF_001652005.2 Ceratina calcarata | reverse complement strand
TGAAGAATAAATAGTTATACGAACTGGCATAAGTATGATAGCCTAAATGTATTTTTATTATTTCAGTATTTGTTTATACCAGAAAAAAATACAATCGTAATCCTATAGAGGTAAACCTTGTTACCTGTACATAGACTGGTACGTAAAGTATATATATGTATTAAAGTAAAACTAAAACTAAAAACTACTTAATACTAAACAAATTTGTGTAACATATTTT
>NW_017165460.1:0-220 GCF_001652005.2 Ceratina calcarata | reverse complement strand
CTTCTTTTCTTTCGGAGCTGTTTCGCGGGGAGCGTCTAGCCTGCGAATTGCCTGTCGGCTTCGATTTCTCGAAGTGCAGCAATGTGTGATGTTTTCCATCACATTTGTTGCAACGCTTCGACGATTGGCAATCGGCTGCTATGTGCTTGGACGACAAGCATACTATACAGTGTTGGCTCTTCTTTGCATGTTGATACCGCTCGTTAGGCGTCAAGAGCTT
>NW_017165459.1:0-220 GCF_001652005.2 Ceratina calcarata | reverse complement strand
CGAATTTGCGTCAAGTGTACGCAGTGTATAGATCGCGCATTCGAGACAATCATTCACGTTCTAGAATCGCGGCGGATCTATAAAAACGAATACAGTCCATTTGATTTTTTGAATTAGATACACAAAGTTAATTCGGCGTGTATCAGGTGCACTTCACGACGCACCACATCACTGTGACTTCTTAGAAATGAGCAGCTTCCCATTAACGTAGCATGTGTAT
>NW_017165458.1:0-220 GCF_001652005.2 Ceratina calcarata | reverse complement strand
CTGTGTGTTCAAATACTTTTGTGGATTCAACAATGCTTATGTTTGAAAGAAATAAGTCATCTGTTGTGTATATATTTCGATTCGTTTGAAATTTTACGTATACAATCCTGAAGATTCATACCTACTTATATTGGTAATAAGCGTTGTATAACATACTGATTATCATTAATAAAGTATTTCACGGTAGGTGTTCAAATACTTTCGTGAGTCACTGTATATG
>NW_017165457.1:0-220 GCF_001652005.2 Ceratina calcarata | reverse complement strand
TTTTTGTAATTCATATTTTATTCCCTCATTTGTTGTACAATACAGAATAATTACTGAAACAACTAGCCTGTGAAATTTTAACGCAATCACGTTGTTTCAAATAACGAACAGTTGAGAAATGTATTACAATTTTTACCAAGAATTAAATAGGAGAAAGATATTTTTTGTAATTCATATTTGTTTCTTTCGTTTGTTGTCCATTACAGAATAATTACTGAAA
>NW_017165456.1:0-220 GCF_001652005.2 Ceratina calcarata | reverse complement strand
AAGGAATTGAGAATAATATACGTATTTTTTCAAAAGGCAGGCATTAATATTTAGCTGACGACTATATAACAATCGAGTAATATGAGGAGACGGTATTACTGGGATACATGTAGAATTACATTTCTGCTCGTCCCTCTTGATAGTAGGGTATTATTAATACCATAAGAATCTAAAGCAGGGTTAGTATTAAGCAATTAACGGTAAGATCGAAGAATTACAA
>NW_017165455.1:0-220 GCF_001652005.2 Ceratina calcarata | reverse complement strand
GTATTTGTGCGTCTTATCGACAATTACTCCAAAACTGACGGAACCCAACATTCCCATGAGAACCATTGCTAAACCGATTCTACCCGCGTCTTCCTCACCATTCTGTAAAATATTAACGTGTTCCGGAATTATATCTTCTTATTATATCACATTTTAATGCTAACTCTTCTTAGAATTTCATATTCATAGAATCTATTAATTGGATGCACTTATAAATATT
>NW_017165454.1:0-220 GCF_001652005.2 Ceratina calcarata | reverse complement strand
TTTTGTCAAAAGTTCGCTGTTTCGACGGTAGGAAGGCCGAATTTCGTGAATGCCATTAAAATGCCTTATAATCATACTTAACTCGTTAAATACTGAAATTAGAAGAAAGATGCATAGAATCTTTCTTATAAAGGATGTCAGTGCTTACAACTTCTTTATAAAAATCTTTTCGCCATCGTCAATAATTACTTGGATATTTCCTTCTATACTTTTTAGCACG
>NW_017165453.1:0-2059 GCF_001652005.2 Ceratina calcarata | reverse complement strand
GTTTCATTTTTTAAATTGATATTACGAATATCTCATCTAATCGATTTCAATTAAGCGAACCGACAAATCAAACTCACGTACACGTTTACACGAGATCTTAAAAAATAATTAATTCATTTGCATTTGGAATAAGAGGGACGATTCCCTCCATTAAAATTCGAATCGAAATTGTAGAGAAGTCATTGAAAAATCCGACTCGTTAAGTGCAAATAGGGGTCGATTTAAAATTCTCGAAGCGTTCGATAGAGACTGTAAGGAATGAGGGTTGGAGCTGAAAGGGGGCGGAGACGACGGGATAAGAAACAGATGTCGTAATTTAGGTCGAGATAAGAAACGTGCCGGAGTTTTCATTTATACGAACGAAACGGGTCGCACAGATTAAATACCGTTCGAAAAAGAACAGCCAAGACTGGATCGAAAACAATACGAAGCCCGATAGACTGTTGCCGATACAGAATCTAATGTTCAGATAACTTTGATTTCTTTCGGTCCAGAATCGTTTCCTTTTCGGTTTCTCGGAGCTTTACATCGGGACAATATCGTTCGACAATTTTTTATACGAGTCAATATTCGCACGGGCAATATCGTGAATTAAATTTTGACGAACTATTAGATACGATTGAAATGTGTAATTTCATTTACTTTCACTGGAGGAAGCTACTTCAGCTGGCTTAACAGCATTACAGAAAATAACTTCTTTATTCTCTGCCTATCTATCGGAAAAAGTAGCTGGGTTTGCTCGGAGCAATAAATTTTCTTTCGAGCGACGAGCAATTTCAGTTTTTACGGAGTGCTTTATAACCCGCATGTTACGGTATTAAGGATTTTCTTATGTTTTATAACGGACAGCATTAGCGACCGTCTTTGAAGTGGACCCACGCGGCGGTTTCTTCGTATACACACAACGCTTGTAAAGAGAACTAATTTCGTTTTGCATGGCGCACCGTGCACCCATGCGTCTTTTACAACTAATTCTAACGAGCACTTTGTGCCGCGTTGTCTCTTTGATCCACGCAGTTACGATTTCTCCTTTTTCGAGAGTCGAGAAATAGTAACAAAAGCATATTTCGAGGTAGGATTTTAAAACGTAAAGGCAAACGACGGTTTTGAACAAAGTAATCTCACAAACGGGGAGCTACTTACGTCAATTACGCCGTGCGTCGAAGTGTCAACTTACCTGTAACAGAAAAGAACGAGAAATAATTAGTACATAAAATGAAAGTTAAACGTTTCATACGGTTTTATATGAATCAAGAACTTCGTTGCAAAATTATGCTCTCGATCTTGTTCATTAAGAGAGATTATATTAAAAAAGTAAATCGTGATACGTTCGTCAACATTTGACCTCCCGTGAAACTGGCAGTTACATCGAGAAAAAACTAACGTTGAAGCTTTTCGCAGTTTTACATTTCCCGTTTAATCACGGGCAACGCAAATAACAAATTTATCAAGCGAAAAAAATTCAAAAATTGCCGGACTGAAATATTACCACAGAATTTGCCTCGCGTTTTTCTGTTTCGTTATCGTTCTTGTATAAATTATCAGCGCGTACAATATATCGTGCAAAACGTAGCCAACGCAACACCGATATGCCGTTTTATCAAAATTAATCGGCTGTATATTATACAAGCTGTTACATTAACCTAAATGGGTGGACGGTGACGATAAATTCACGCGGAATTTGAATTTATTCCGCGTCGTCATTTTCGCCGGTTATTACGTCGAAACCGAACCGTTTGCCAGCGGACTCGCGAACTGCACGCTGGAGGATAGTACGCCTACGAATAACTCAGCCTCTAACAGCGCCGGTTGATTATCCCGCGTGGTTGTCAATTATAGAGCTTAATCAGTCGAAACCAATCCCCTTGCCTAATCAGTAAGAAAATCCGATTGACGTGTCTGTTCGCTGTTAGACGTCTACGTCACTTATACGAGATGCAAATTTGTTTCACCTTGCAGATGCTTATGCATTATTTATATCGTTTTACAATTAGAAATTCACAAACCTAATCTGAAGTAATAGAATGTTCTTTGAACAAGAAAAGTCATTTTGAAAGAC
>NW_017165452.1:0-220 GCF_001652005.2 Ceratina calcarata | reverse complement strand
TAATAATGATAGGATAAGAATGCCCATCAATCGTAATTTCAGCTCGAAATTCGACGAGAGCCGCGACGTCGTCACATCCTACTCCCGAGAAACTAATCTTAGTCGGCTGGGATCGGGGTGACCCGATTCTAACGTATTCGTCCGCATCAGCGAAATATCACTTCGTGTGTCGATCAGCGCCGCCATACACTTACCATCTATCATTACATCTTTCGTGTAT
>NW_017165451.1:0-220 GCF_001652005.2 Ceratina calcarata | reverse complement strand
GTAGTATATGCTCTAAGGTCCCTACACTTTGTAACCGTACAAACGAACCGCGTGTCCCGGCTACATATATCCTCGCGGTAGAACCTTCGAGAAATCCTGAGGGTTTCACGCACGCGCGGAATCCGTCGGATTGCGTAATCGAAGAATCGACGATCGATTCCGTACCCGACGGATCACTCCGAATTCTTCCTCCAAAGGAACGACATCGCGTTAATTCTAA
>NW_017165450.1:0-220 GCF_001652005.2 Ceratina calcarata | reverse complement strand
TAAGTGGAGGGGCAGATTCTCGGTGGCTCCCGTCCTCAACCTGGCCACACTGCTCACGGCTCAGGTTTCGGTGTCCCTAATTCGATGGTGCTGCCAAAGCTAAATTTTGCAGGGATCTGATACGTTCAGTTCAACCACCGAGGAGAGATTACTACATTTAAATTTGATTATCAAGGGGCGCGGTAGCGGCCCGAAGGCAAGTTTGAGGCCCGTCAGGGGG
>NW_017165449.1:0-220 GCF_001652005.2 Ceratina calcarata | reverse complement strand
TGGTTTACTAGCTAAGGCGATTTTTAACTGCTCGAACGCGTGTTCTTCTTCATTATCAAATTCAAATTTCGCTTCAGATCTCAATAGATTTGAAAGAGGTCGCGCTACTAGCGAGTAATGCGATATAAATTTGCGAAAATAACCGGTAAGCCCCAACAAATTCTAAATCTGCTTAAAATTTCTTGGTTTCGGAAATCGCGCCACCGCTTCAACCTTGTGT
>NW_017165448.1:0-220 GCF_001652005.2 Ceratina calcarata | reverse complement strand
GAATGTTCGGTTAGGTAAAATGTAGAACACATAATCGCTAGCATTAAGTATTCACAATCTCTTCATGTTATTTGTGACAGGAGAAGCTGATTATGTTTGATCTCGAAGCCTGGAATGCGTGGATTAGTTTAATAGTATATTCACAATCTCTTCATGTTATTTGTAAGAAGAGTAGCTGATTATGTTTGATCTCGATACCTGGAATGCGTTTAACAGTTGT
>NW_017165447.1:0-220 GCF_001652005.2 Ceratina calcarata | reverse complement strand
TGGCCGTAGTTGACGGAAATCGTTCAACAAAGTTCCAACGCGGTAGTGACGTCAGGCTCACACAAAGCACTGACAATTTTTCTACAGTTTTCTCACGAATTCCAAGTCGTACCGCCTTGATTCCGCGGCCACTGGCACATTTTCACTAGCTGAGCACATTAAGAGAAGATTTCTAATTAAATTCCGGAATAATACCACTAAAAACCTTGTCGGAAAGCGG
>NW_017165446.1:0-220 GCF_001652005.2 Ceratina calcarata | reverse complement strand
TTTTCCTTTGAAATCAATTTTCTGGTCAAAATGTCAAAGCACTAGGCTAATTTTAGATCTCCCAGACAAAGTTATGAAAGCTCTTCGACAATATTAGCATCCCTACTGGTTATATGTAGATTCAATTTGAATGAATTAAATTGCATAGTGCTCATTTATTTATTACTATTAATAAACAGAAACAGATACTCCCTCTGTCCGAAAATATGTTATACATTTA
>NW_017165445.1:0-220 GCF_001652005.2 Ceratina calcarata | reverse complement strand
GGCCATGGCCGGCCGATCTTAGTTAATAAGTCCTTTACCGATAATGGAAGCGTTAATCAGGAGAAAACTGTTAACCTTACTTTTTTGAATATTCCTGAAACCAATATATCAACCTTTGATACTTCAACAGAAGAAACATGCCCAGCAATAGACGAGTAAGCTTTACTAACATTCGTCTAATCTTCTGGAACTGCAGAAGTATTAAAACTAAGATGCTGGA
>NW_017165444.1:0-220 GCF_001652005.2 Ceratina calcarata | reverse complement strand
GAGTGGCGAAGGTGCTCAAGTACCAGCCCCTCGCCGACTCTCTAACATCTCTGGGCTACACCGTCCGTGTCGACGCGTTCGTCGTCGGCTCCCTAGGGGCGTGGGACCCGGGTAACGAACCCCTCCTGTCCCGGCTGTGCGTCTCATCGGGATATGCCAATCTGGTGAGGCGTCTCATGGTATCTGAAACGGTGGCCTGGTCCCGCGACATCTATGTCGA
>NW_017165443.1:0-220 GCF_001652005.2 Ceratina calcarata | reverse complement strand
GGCGTTTATAGGATCGTTTTGTAGAGGACGACGAGGACTACAATTTTCGTATAAAAAGATTAGGCTAGCATTAATATTCAACGAGTTATTTGCAAAAAACGAAAAAACAGTTTTTTGCAAATTACTCGTAAATTATAGATGCTAGCGAAGAACTTTTATATGGAGATTGTAGATCTCGCCGTCCTCTACAAGAAAGGTCCTATGCAATTTTCCCGTATCT
>NW_017165442.1:0-2075 GCF_001652005.2 Ceratina calcarata | reverse complement strand
GGGCTAAACGTAAACGCGGCTGAAAATGAAACTCCCGAGGGGGTCAACGAAGCGAATTATCGACCGGTTGGAACAACAGCTGATAAGCTAACAAAGTAGGTCCAAGTTAATTTTACGTGACTCAAGAGTTCTCTAGCCTGTCGCGATATCAGGGTCATTAGTTATCCGAGCGTTATATGCTCCGGGAACAACGATTCGAATCAATTTGGTGGCTCGCAACCCCCTCGGGGTTCGTGACCAGGCCATATATCACCGGACGCTCGAGCCGACGAGGCGAAGGAGAAATTGAAATTTTGTCCGGACGCGGTGCGTCGAGATTCCGCTGGTCCGAGAACGGGGAAACTGTCCCGACAAGGGCGCAATTACGTCGGATCCGTTCAGCGCGTAGCACGTTTCGAAAACGTAGTTAAATTGTTTTTGTTTATTCCGATTTTCTTTTTTCCGCGTTTTTTCGTTGTTGTTTTAATTTTGAAATGGTGATCACTCTCCGGTCCGTTGTTCATTGTTTCCGTCGTTTCGCAAATTGCACGGAGCACGGATGAAAAGAAACGGCAATCGGGCGAGACAATGACGCGACGGCGGAGGAGATTGTGCGCTGGTCGCGGAAAATTTACATACATGTTAATTGAATGGTACACGGACGAGTTGACGTTGTAATTATCAATTATTTTCTGCCCGTTGTTCTTGCGTCCCCGCATTAATTTACCATCCGGCGCCCCTCGTTTCCGCGCGGTTCAGTAAATTGACTTTTCCGTCGATTAACCCGTTCCTTTTTGTAAAACGGAGGCGCGCGACGTCTCGGCCGTTCCGCCGCTGACCGAATGTTGTTGTACAAATATTTCACGAACGAGGCGAGGCGATCATGCCGGCGGTGCACACGGAATTTTAAACGGCCACGACCATTTAGTAGCTCGAATCACGTGCGCCAGGAATTTTTCGCGGGGCTCGCGATTTTCTCATGATTCTTCTGCCCGTTTCCTCTTCGCTTTCTCTTTAATGATACAGACGGCCCGGTCCGGCTGAAGGGATCAAAAATGAATTCCCGGGAACCCCGTCGTCCCTCCCCGCGCGCGCGTGACTGATATTTAATTAGGCGTATGTTCCGGGGCCGGCGAAAAAGAGGCGAAGCCGGGGCCGCTTTTGTTTATGAATACGCGCCCACCGGAAGAAGCTTTATGAAAATACTCCCGACAATGGAACTAATAACGCGAAACGCAATATGCTTTGTACCGCTCGCTACGTAACTAACGAGCAAGACACGGGGATTAATCTGTCGAAAGTCAACGTCCGTGGTAACCTGCCGGAGTTTCCTGCGAACGAGTTAAAAACAGTTTCGGCTAGTCGAAAATCACGTCCCGGGATCGTTGCGCTCTTCTTAAGACATTTTCGCGCGAGGCCTTTCGCTTTTCTAGATTCAATTATAGATCCTCGAGCTACGCCCAGGAAAAAGGTCAGCCGCCGGTAGATAAATCTTTATTCGAGACGTGTTTCTCACTTCTGAGGCCGAGTGTCACGATTCTAGGATAATAACGATGTTTCCTCACAGTCTCCGTTCCTCCTTAATTTCTATCGAATCTATCTTTATATTTGACGTTTTATCTGTGATGTGGGAACGAGAATTTTTTCAAACGTGCATAAATCGTCGAACGCGAATCAGGATTGGAATTTTTGATTAGAGCGGAACTCGATCGACGTTGGTTTTTACCTCGCGTTACTTACGATCCGTAACGAGGTAAACGATAAAGCGGTAGGTACGCTCGGCACGGCGCGCGGCGTCGGGAATCGCCATGACAAAATAACGAACAGCTCAATTAGGCGCGCCGTAAAATGCAAATGTATGCGCGTGCCGAGTCGCCGCGGACGTGCTAGGCGAGCTTTTCTTGCCGCGAAACGTGAACGCGTGTCTCGCGTGGCGATGCGAGAGCATCGCCGCTGACCGGCCGGCTTCGATGTATTTGTTATTCCCGTCGCGGACAACCCGTTCGCGAACGAGCCTCTCAAAAGCTCGAAGATCCGGACGCGATACCACAATCTCGCTTCCGCCTTTTTCACAGCACGGCAAACAAACAAACAAA
>NW_017165441.1:0-220 GCF_001652005.2 Ceratina calcarata | reverse complement strand
TTAATGTTATTTAATTCAATAAAAATTTCTTAATAGAAACATATATTTTCTTATATATATTAAAAAGTGATGGAATTATGTCTGTATGAACAGAATGACATAGACATATGTTTTTGTCTATGATAATTTTTATACCGTCACCCATGTTTCATTATATATTTTATTTTTGTACATGTTCTTAGAGGAAAATTATATAAATTTTCTGCATAATCTATTTCAT
>NW_017165440.1:0-220 GCF_001652005.2 Ceratina calcarata | reverse complement strand
CGGAGGAGATAATCGAGGTGGACACCCAGGTATTTTACAGCTTTCCTGTGGGCTATGACTTGGCTGACGTTGTCTTGGGAGATGTTGATGTGGAAATTTCTGATTTCTGTTCTTATGTTAGGGCTCAAGAATCTGAGTGGTTTGTGAAACAGTATGGTTTCGGTTTTAGATGGATTGATGCGGAGGTTCCAGGTTTTGTAATGGTTGTTCAGGTCATTTA
>NW_017165439.1:0-220 GCF_001652005.2 Ceratina calcarata | reverse complement strand
GACTATGAGACTTTTAGTCCAGTGGCTCGATATGACTCAATACGAGCATTAATTGCAACTGCAGCCAGTAAAGGTTTAGTTCTTGGGCAATTTGATGTGAAAACCGCTTTTCTTTATGGTAAGATAGATGCAAAGATCTATATGTCACAACCGCAGGGGTTTGACGATGGATCTGGTAGAGTCTGTCGTGTGAAAAGATCAATTTATGGACTAAAACAAT
>NW_017165438.1:0-220 GCF_001652005.2 Ceratina calcarata | reverse complement strand
TAATTTACAAAAAACTGTTTTTTCGTTTTTCGTCAATAACTCGTAAAATATTAATACTAGCAACAAACTTTTACATGGAAATTGTAGACCTCGTCGTCCTCTACAAGAAAGGTTGTATGCAATTTTCTCATAAGTCTAACGGTTTAAGAGTTATTGAGGAAAACCGAAATCTTTCGCCAAAAGTTGGCCATTTCGACGCTGGGATGGTCAGATTTTGTCA
>NW_017165437.1:0-220 GCF_001652005.2 Ceratina calcarata | reverse complement strand
GTGGAGGCAGGTCTTTTGCTGCAGTCCGCTGTGTTCTCCTGACATAGTAGTAGTAGTAATAATAATAAGGATAATAATAAAGAGATAATCTTGTTTACTGGTACGAGGTCGTGTTCTGTTTCTTGTCTTTTCCATCTCTCTTACCTTTCGTTTCCTTGTCTTCTTCCATTTCCCTTACCGTTCGTGTCCTTGTGTCATCGTTCCTTTCTCCTTGGATTTC
>NW_017165436.1:0-220 GCF_001652005.2 Ceratina calcarata | reverse complement strand
GTACGGCATATATTTAAAGAGATGAAAGAGTTTCAATTACTTGGTTGGGAATACCGAATAGAAGCCAGTTTTCTTGAAGTCTACAACGAGCATATTGTTGATTTACCGGATCGTCAACCAAAGGATCACGACATTCGAATGGCTGACCTCAAGGGTCACGATTTGTTCGTCACTAATATCCATGTAGAGGAAATTCATAGCCCCGAAGAGTTACACGAGT
>NW_017165435.1:0-220 GCF_001652005.2 Ceratina calcarata | reverse complement strand
TAATTAGTTTTTTCATACTTCCGATTAAACTTTGGAGATGATCGATTTTACTTGTCGTCGCTAATTTGAACTAATTTACTGAACATGATTAAGTGGTATGTTAGATTACGCTTCATCAATAGAAATATTCTTGATGATATGTCAAAAAATTATGTCAAATACATATATTAAAGTGTTTTGTTAGAACTCTCCGAGACTTTTAAGCGGAACATTTTCCATT
>NW_017165433.1:0-220 GCF_001652005.2 Ceratina calcarata | reverse complement strand
TAAATGGAATGAATGACGAGTCAAACTCGTCATTGTATGTCAAGGGGTTAAAAATGTAGAATGTGCTCGACTGAGAATGCATAATTGCAATGATTACACACTTTTAGATTGCCTTTGGTAATTAATTGTGACTACCTGATCAATTGTCAGTCTGTTAAGAATTATTTTATCTTATCTTCCATTTTATTTTGTCTTATCTTACTTGTCTTATTTTATTTGT
>NW_017165432.1:0-2081 GCF_001652005.2 Ceratina calcarata | reverse complement strand
TTCAGTCTTTAGAGTGCCGAACAAGGAGTATGAAGAGTGAAGAAAAGATAACGATATATCTATCATGGCGCATGCGTTTTGCATTGTACACTTCGCTGGAGAACTCTTAAGATAACTACTTACTTAGCAGTTCAGAACTTCATGATTTTTATATCTTCATTTGTTATTTTACCATTTATAATAACTTTAATAACTAACTAACTATAGTAACTTATCCTAATAGTGTATGACTTTCATAGTTAAACATATTTGTCATTCTTTATTTCTTAATATGTTTCTATTTGAATTTTGTAATTATCAAGAATAATCAAACTATTTAAATTTATTCTAACAGATCACTAATGAATCTGATCTAAAAACGACCAGCCCTCGTCTCGTGGAGCCATAAAAGAAATTCGTCAAATAGCTAGATTTGTGCGAGCCGAGATTCGCCCGAGTAATGGAGCACCCCTCCAGGACGTCAAGAAAAAAAGCGTGGTCTGGCTATCGAGCAAGTGGATTTGGCGAGTTGTACAAAACGGCGGACCAGCGTCTCGGAACGAATCCTGTCTCCGCGAGGATTGAAGGGAAACGGAGGACACCGATGGTGTGGAGGAGGCACTCTCGGTACCGTACTCTACTCCGCGGAGGGTGGCAGCTAGTTCCACCCCGTGAGGAAGGCCGGGGGGGTTGGGCGTGCGAACCTACCGAGGCATCCTGGGTTTCGAACTGGTTCCACCCACAAAGTCCATCGCGCCGGTCCGGCCGCCCCGCGAGGCGCTTTTGCTATTTTCTCATAGCAGCTATAACGGAGCGAATTCCTCCCTCCACCCTCGGACGTCATCCTCCTACACCGGCGGCATCGACCAGTCATCGAGTGGCTCCCGTGGATTCGTTAAGGAATTAAGGATACATGCGCAGCAACTTTGGAACCAAGCCCTGCTCACTGCTCAGGGATGGTCAGCATTGCGGATGGTACCGATTTTTTGTCTACTATTTGGACTTACAGCGATACAGTGCCCGTTGTATGCGGTTTTCTTGATATTAATCGCTACAGAGATTAGAACGGAGGCCGGAAGTAGGGCCTCGGATCAGTTTCGTTGATATCCTCCGTCTGGATAACATTGTTAACGTTAATTCAGATTCCAGAAAAAATCGATCTTCGATAGAGTCAAAAATTAGCGGTGGGTATTCAATTATAAAAGAGTCCTCAAACCAGTCATAAATGACATAATTTGATATAAATATTAAAATAGTATGCTTGATTTCATTATTTTAGACGCATTGTCACTTATAAATAAAGATTAATTTAATTCACATAAAAACTTATCCATTTGAAGAAAGGACATATCTTTTTTATGAGATCGATAATCTGCATAATTCTGCAATTTCAATATTAGAACGTATATGGTCGCAACGCTTTTCATTACATACCAAGTATAGCAAGTGAACTCGGCAAAGATTATACTACCTGTCATCAAAATTTCAGACGCGTTTTCGGAATACCAGCCAGGCATTTAATTACTTTGCTAGTAGAAGCGCGGGCGAGTTCGCGATGCCGCGAAACGAAGCAAACTGTCCGTAATTTCGCAAGTTCCCGGTGTCACGTCGTCCATTTATTACTCAACTTATTGTCAGAAGGAACGGAAACAAAAGCGCAATAAGAATCCGGCCAGTCGCCGGTGCGCGGAAGTCAGAAAAGGCGGCGCAGGGAAAAAGGCGAAAACCAACGAAATGAAACGTTCGCAAACGAGTCACGATCCCCTAATTAGGGGGCTAAATACCGCTGACGTTTTTTGCCGTTGCAATATTATCATATTTAGTATGCGCACTTAGGAAGCCGGCTTAAATAAGCCCTGGGACCTCTGGAGTACGGAAGCTCCGGCTGAGAGCACGAAGTCTAATAAGTTCCACTGGTCGAGCTGTTGCCGGACTGCATGTCGTATTTCTGTCACAGTGTTACATTTCTCCTTCAATGTGTAAATCTGATTCTGTTCACGTCCACGTTAATGAAAATATTATTAATATTAAAGTTACAGTTACCTGAAATATCTAGATACCGAGCAAATATACAATGTAAGAATTTTGTCATCTCTACATAT
>NW_017165431.1:0-220 GCF_001652005.2 Ceratina calcarata | reverse complement strand
TAGTCAACGATAATTCTCACACTCTATTGTATCATGAACTGTTTTAATAAATAATAAATAACAAATCATGTTTTCTATTGTATATTTTACTTATACTATAAAATCTTGTTTTTACAATTCATACGCAGCGTCATTTAATAAAATAGTTTAAACAACAAGTTGTCATATACATTCATTTATATATTACTACTTATTGACTCACAATCAGCCTGTATGATAT
>NW_017165430.1:0-220 GCF_001652005.2 Ceratina calcarata | reverse complement strand
GCTATTCACCTAGCCTATTGTTGCGCTATAATTAATAAGTGTAGTGTTTCGTTCTCGTGCACGCTCTGCGGAAATTCACACCCGCGTGTGTGCATCGTGGCGGCGTGACTGTGTAGTGCTACCATGCTGGACCCTGTAATATCATCGGCAATTATCCATACCCGACGATCCTGCTAAGAACACAAAATAGAATCGAAAAGTGAAGGCATGTATGCACTGC
>NW_017165429.1:0-220 GCF_001652005.2 Ceratina calcarata | reverse complement strand
GGCCGTTCAAATTGTCTCAGCATATGCTATTGCAGTAAGGATAAAAAAGTACAGACTGTCATTTAAAAAAGTAGAGGTGATCTTGAAATGTCTGAAACGGTTTCACTGTTTGAAAAAATATTACCAATATCTTGTGGTCCCCTCCATGTAGAAGAATTTCCGTACTAAAGATCTTTTCATATCTCTAAAAATAACAGGGATATTCAAGGTGGACATAGTA
>NW_017165428.1:0-220 GCF_001652005.2 Ceratina calcarata | reverse complement strand
GAATTAGCTCGTTACGAAATAATGAGCTACAAAATAAATGCAATTAGCTATAGCCGAACAATTCTTGGCAATCGGTACGGTTTGCATTCCATCCAAATTCAATAATACATCGGAGATGAAATTGCGAGCGATCAGCTGTTATTATCAACCAAACGGTGTGTTCGGAAATACCGACTAACCGTTTCCTTCAACGAGAATTCATGCACAGTAGTCGTAAAAA
>NW_017165427.1:0-220 GCF_001652005.2 Ceratina calcarata | reverse complement strand
ATTCATTTCGTCCGATTCAAATTCAGAAATCACTAGGACGAAATGTTATGCAGATAGCGCTGCGGAGAGCTTCGCGAACGCGCATGAGGGAAATAGTAGTGGGGATCGAAATACGGGCAAAAAACAGGGGAAGCGAGCGTCTTGGGTAAAAATATGGTAACGCTGGTCCGCAGGCATTTTTCCTACTCGTAACTCGCCTCTGGCCTCGCAATGATTTTGT
>NW_017165426.1:0-220 GCF_001652005.2 Ceratina calcarata | reverse complement strand
CGGATGCCCTTCGGACTGAAAAATGCACCTGCTACCTTCCAGAAATTAATGCAGATCTTAGGTAAATTAATCGGAAAAATCTTGTATGTTTATCTGGATGATGTCGTAATCTTCGCAAATACGCTGGAAAAAATGAAAGAAAGCCTGCAGACATTCTTGGATGTGATTAGGAAACACCGTTTAACATTACAAACTGACAAGGCCGAATTTCTGAAATCCG
>NW_017165425.1:0-220 GCF_001652005.2 Ceratina calcarata | reverse complement strand
GTGCAGGTTGATTTTTCTATTGATTGTTATTTTATTTGTTGTTGATTCTGTTTTAACTTTTATTTCCTGATTTGTTAGCTACCTGTAATTATCTATGTTGTCTGTACTTTATGTTAGCTTGTCAGTTTTCTTGTTGTTTGTCTGTTTACAAAACAATTTCTTTATTTTAGTTTTAGATCTAGGCTTCTGTGTATATTATTTATTTCGAATTGGTAAGTCG
>NW_017165424.1:0-220 GCF_001652005.2 Ceratina calcarata | reverse complement strand
AGGTTCATTATCTTTGATGAATGTATTTAACAAGACTATTTTGTCTTGTTCATTGTTCAAACATAAATACAAAACATGTAAAGAAATATAATTATTTGTCTGCGTTTCAATATTTTTTATTTATTACGACGTTAAATTTTGTAACTCAAAAAATATTAACAATTTTCAATCAAAGTCAAGCCGTTAAAATATTAGAATCAATAACATGCAAGACTAGATT
>NW_017165423.1:0-220 GCF_001652005.2 Ceratina calcarata | reverse complement strand
CAATTATTATATGTATACAGAATAATATGTATTTGTAACAATGGCGATCGTTGAATTAACCAAGAATGCTAAATCGTGACAACGATTAAATTCGTTACCCGCGAGATTAACTGTCTTTATTATTTAATCGTCTGCGATTGTTAATAAAAACAATTGTGCGTTTAATTTGTGCTAAACTGTGCTAAAATTTCAATGTTTTCGCATTATTTTTATGTAAGGG
>NW_017165422.1:0-220 GCF_001652005.2 Ceratina calcarata | reverse complement strand
TTAGTGACTTAGAAAATTAATTAGAAAATGAAATTGAAATTATTTCCAGTATTAAAAAAAATAATTTGAGAAGTTCGTCCCTAGAGAAGTTAAGAAATGACCCTAATTGATGTCCTGCGTTTGAATGATGAGGGGAATGGAGGATTGATCGATCTGATTTCTCAGAAAATTAATTAGAAGATGAAATTAAAATGATTTCCAGTATTAAAAAGAATAATTT
>NW_017165421.1:0-2084 GCF_001652005.2 Ceratina calcarata | reverse complement strand
CCGCACATTATAATTCTGAGACGCAGCAATTTTATTGGCAGCTTTATCTCTTATTATTTTAAAGTCTCTATTCTTATCACTTTCAAACTCATGCAAATAATCTTTAATTTCGTCATTGATCTTACCTCGCTGATGTATACCAAACAGTAATTTACTCGGAGTTTCGCCAGTAGCTTTACACACAGTACTATTGATACAGTACTCAACCTCTGATAGTATTTTATACCAATATCTTCCATTATCATTGTCAGTCAATTTTCTCAACATAGGTGCTATTATACGGTTGAATCTTTCCACTTGTCCATTGGCTTGTGGCGAGCCAGTGACTATTAGTATGTGCTTAATACCACACTTGGTCAAGAAATTACTGAATCCCTGAGATGTAAGACATGACCCTCGATCCGATACAATGTACTGCGGTTTACTATAACTATTGAAATAGTTGGACAGACACTTTATAGCTTCGGAAGTAGCAGTTGTTTTCGTCGCATACAATTTTACTTTAATGAATACGTCAACTACAAGAAATACATATCGCCTTACTAAGTGCCGCTTATCAACTGGACCGAAATGGTCAATATGCAAGGTGACAAACGGAATGTCCCCTTTCGGTATCGTATGTAATACAGGTTCAGTTTTGCCTGCTGTCGGAGAATACACAACACACTTCATACAATTTCTTATGTGATCTTAAACTTTCTGCCGCGCGTTGGGAAACCAATAACTTTTCAAAATCGTACCTTGCATTTTCTCTACCCCTAAATGACCCATTTCGTTATGATCCATTTCAAAATATAAGGCTTCTTTTCATATCCTCCGGTACATAAAAAAGTAATGCTGAATTTCTTTTCCTACATACCAGCCCGTTTCTCATTTCAAATTAGCTCTTTTATTTTTTGTCTCACGCTTGACAAACCCCCATATTATGTTCAAACGAATTATCTCCTATAATTAAAATTCCAATCGATCTGCTTAATACGTTTATATGCTTCATGTTATCTCCTGGTCTGTGTTCTATCGTATACTCGTAAATGGCTAACTCTAGAGCCCATCTTGCAATTCTCGGATTAATATCTTTTTTCTGAAGTGTTAACTTAAGTGAATTGTAATCAGTAATTATCTTAAACTGAATTCCCTGTAAGTATATTCTAAATCGTTTGAATGCATATACAATGGCTAAAGTTTCAAGCTCAAAGCTATGATATTTAGTCTCGGTTTCAGTGGTCCGTTTAGAGAAGTAGAATACGGGAAGTAGTTTTAAATGACTTTTTCTTTGCATCAGTACAGCGCCAAAGCCTACGTCACTTGCATCACAATGCAACTCCGTTAAATCATGCGGATCATAAATTGCTAAAATTGAAGCTGTGACCAATTTCGATTTCAAAGCTTCGAATGCATGTAATCCCACTTCTGTAAACTGAACCTCCTTTTTTAATGAATCATACAGTATGGGATAATACTGCTTGTGCACTTTCCTTAATTGCTTCCATACCTTAGCTGCACAAGTAAAACGAATTGAATAGTTGCGAGGTGCGACTTAAATAGCTTTTTAACGCGTATTCGTTAATGCAAACGTATCTTACGTGGTGAAACGTAAAAATCTAGAAGGTTTCCAAAAATGGGCTTTGGTTGTGGACCTGGTATCAAGTTAATTATCCTCCCATATTTTTCGAAATGCAAGAAGTAGTAATGTAAACAGATCGCAAGAAGTACTATGAATAAAATCGTGGTAATCATCTCTCTAATTTCCTTTATATTTCTTTACAGTTCTCGCAGAATTCACGAACACTCGAGTGAATAATATGCTACTTAAAATTAGAGAAGTTTACATGTTAAGACAATTCTTTGAGCGCTTCACATACTTCAAACCTTCGGGTGTATGTTAAAACCAAAATATTAAAAAGAACTCCGTTTCGAATATTACTAAATGCCAAAGGACACTTTTGTTTCTACCCGCGTACAGAAATTAATGTTGGCTGCCAGCGCGAATATATTTGCACACTGATGTGCACTTCAAAACTCTACGAGGATTTAAATACTGTTTTCGCGGATACACAAGAGTGTAAAAACGCGATCGGAAGCAG
>NW_017165420.1:0-220 GCF_001652005.2 Ceratina calcarata | reverse complement strand
TCCCTGGGCTCAGGTCGTCTTGCCCTGCCCCACTGGACCTGGTCTGGCGCTTCCTGTCCACTTTATATGATCTGCACTCGTGTAAAATCAAAAAAAAGAAAAAGAAACAAATGAAAAATGAACTCTACCAATCTGTATGTCCTTTGCATAATTAAACAAGTATTATAAAAATCCTCTTACCCGTTTGGCAACAATTGATTTCCAACGATTAACACTGTTT
>NW_017165419.1:0-220 GCF_001652005.2 Ceratina calcarata | reverse complement strand
GAAGACAGTGATGTGAAACAGTGAAAAGTGAAGTGTATCGAGAGGTCATCGTCATTAATGGATATTCGCACCATCCCTAACAAGGGTATCGAATCGAAGCGTTAAAAGAAATCGGCGTTTGTTTCGCGTGTCGGAGCTAATAGTGCCGAAGTTTGAACTCGAGCAACGATTCATACCGTGTCGAGTTCCACGTGTCGAGTTTTCCACCGTGCGGACCCCA
>NW_017165418.1:0-220 GCF_001652005.2 Ceratina calcarata | reverse complement strand
GTGTGTGTGTGTGATGGTGTATATCCGAGGTCCCACTATGGAGATTAGTTCTCGAATTATTCAGATTTATATTCAATCATCGTTTCTCACTTCGTATCTTAATTATTCCACAATTAATATTTATCATGTCATAAAATTGAGAGAAAAGTTTTTTATAAGTTAAAGCATAATTTAAACGCATTTTTATTGAATGGTACCAGTTCACTTATTATTATTAGAC
>NW_017165417.1:0-220 GCF_001652005.2 Ceratina calcarata | reverse complement strand
GGCCAGAATCTTGGCAGTTTTATGCACCAGACACCGTTTCGTGCCGGGTATCCGGAAAAACCTGCGCCCGCGCATTCCAGAATCCTATGGCGCCCTCGCCCGTTGCCAGTTTCGGGGATATTTTAGGCACATGAGCGCAGACCGCTCAGGAGTTTGACCCGCTGCCTCGAACGCCTGGTAACCGTCTTCAACAGCAAGCAGCTCTTTACCGGTCATGTAC
>NW_017165416.1:0-220 GCF_001652005.2 Ceratina calcarata | reverse complement strand
GCTTCTTTCCCAGAAAGAGTACCTAACTTTCTGTGAAATAGTTTTTCACCATATAATATCTTACTTTCGTCTTCGATCAAAACTTCAAATTATTTCTGTAAAATATGAATAGGTGCTCTTCAAAAACATCACAATGCACATTTTAATACAACTTCAAACCACAAATTTTTCAAGTATAATCATAAGAACCACATTTCTTATCTCTGAGCAACATTTGACA
>NW_017165415.1:0-220 GCF_001652005.2 Ceratina calcarata | reverse complement strand
TTGAGTACCGATCGGCAGAGTGCACCACCGTCCAGGGCCGGTATTCGGAGTAGTTTAAGCATTTGCTATCCCGGTCTATCCCATATTTCCAGTCCCTGTCTTGTACATACAGAAAATAGGGACTTAAATGCTTAAGATGATTCGAAATCGAGCAAATATCACAGGGCGTATTAAAATACAAAATGGTTATAATAAAGCTGCCGATCAACCAACACACACG
>NW_017165414.1:0-220 GCF_001652005.2 Ceratina calcarata | reverse complement strand
ACTGCTTTTGGGCAATATAGGTATATACTAAATTTCAGTCTTTCTAGTGTTAAGTGTACATACATATGGTATCAATTTTGAATCAGTAAAATGATTTTTGGGCGATTGCCATCGTTATATTATTTACTGCGATTTCTTTCGGTTTTGCCTCTCGATTCGTCAATAGAATGACATGAAGAAATGCACTTTATAATGTGAATCGAAGTGATTTCAAGTCCAA
>NW_017165413.1:0-220 GCF_001652005.2 Ceratina calcarata | reverse complement strand
ATTCTGCTTCAAAACACGTGAAGAAGATGTATTTCAACGGAAACAACCCGAAACTGCCACTTTACATTTTACAAATCCACTGTCACATTGCACTTTGCAATTTAAAGTTGTATACACGTTTTCATTTTAATTCTTAGCTCCGATCGGAATACTGTTCCACTGCCTCTCTCGGATTATAATTCACTTACGCGTAAATGACGAACATATTGAAATATTCCTT
>NW_017165412.1:0-220 GCF_001652005.2 Ceratina calcarata | reverse complement strand
AGTACAAACACGTTCTGCACGTCGAAAGTTCATTATTTAATTCTTAGCATTGTACATAACCCGACATTGTATTCCAATCGCGTGTAGCAGTTGCTAAGAATTGTTTAAAAATTGACAATGTTTGCGTTAATTCACACTTTCACACTACCACCTATTGATTTCTGTAATGCGTACATTTTATTTATACTTCGAACGTAATTGCACGAGCATTATCTTCTGT
>NW_017165411.1:0-220 GCF_001652005.2 Ceratina calcarata | reverse complement strand
TTGCATGTATTTAGCATTTATCTTTACATTAACGTATGAATATATTTATTTACATCATTTTATAAGCATTGTGCAAAAGAAGGAAAGAAAATATTTCTTGTAATTCATGCTTCGCATATTTTATGTTTGCTTATGTCACGTCAACCGGTTGTCAAGCAGTTGACATGTTGATTTAGGAATATAATTCTACCTCAAGTAACCCTAGTCATAAGCATTCGGT
>NW_017165410.1:0-2094 GCF_001652005.2 Ceratina calcarata | reverse complement strand
TCTGTTTCGTTTTATATCGTCTCGTTCCGTGCTTTTTTTTATTACAGTTTGGTGTTTATGTTTAATGATCAGCATTTTGAAACTTCATGTAACGTGATTTTTTGTGTGTTATTTTATAATAAAATATGCGAGTTAAGATACTATTAGGAGCGTTTATATAATATTTTATATGTAATTACGCTCGCGTTCAATATTATGCTTCGTCGTCATTCAAAACAAGCAGGAACACGCAACTAACGAGGTGGAAAAAGGAAGATTATCACGAGGAAATTCAAACAGATTTCGAGGTAAGAATGTAAAATATATTATACTTAATACAATATGGAAATAACAAAGCTTTTGTGGCATCGAATAATTTACAGTTTGCATCGACTTAAAAACAATATCTAATTAATCAAATCTACATAATTTCTATGATTTTTCTTAAACACATTTACATATTTGTAGAATTTGTATTTTGTATTTTCAGGAAATATTCATAAAATTGTTTATTCACAACTTTCAAGTGGAAATATCTTGCTGTTCTGTTGTTGTAATTCATGTTTAAATCGAAGTTTCATGAATTTCATTAAAACTCTCATCAAAACCTGATTAAAGCTCGCATTTAGGTTTCCTTGAAGTTAGAACGTTACATTGTTACAATAAATCGAAGTGTTCTCTTCAGAACTTTGATGGAATTCAAGGAGAATCGTTTCGTGGAACCAACGGCAATGCCTTCGTAAGACTGTTTCAAATTTTTAATGAAATGGATCAAGCCATAAAGAATATGGAATCAGTTTGCTTTATTCTCTAACTTCAAAAACATGTATAACATGTTTATAGGATACTTCAACGTACTTTCATTTTGTAAGTTTGTTGAAATCTGAGTAAACCTTGACACAATGGCGCTTTGGAATTAAAGTACTTTTAAGATTAAATTAAAATTAGTAAGACTTCAAACATACATTTTACGGATTGAGAAGTATGAAATTGTAAAAGTATTTAAATATTATGTAATATATCAAGTGTAATAAAATAAATATCATTAAATACAGTAAGTCATTAAATATAAAGTGTGACCCGAATGATGGATGATATAAAATGTTTGTACGTTAAAAGATTCGTTTCGGTCGCGTTTTTCGGCTCGTATTGACAAGGTCAACGGGTGTAGGCAAGGGCGGGGATGCACGCCGCGCCGGGGTGGCGTAGGGCGCATCGATTATGCACTCGTGACCCTCATTCCGCTCGAAGCAAGCGCTGACTTTGCCAATGACGAGGCTAATCGAAATGAGGGTCCATTGCCAACAGGCTGGCTAGCTTTGTAGCCGGGTCGGTCTGGTTCTGAGTCTGATTCTCGCGCAGAAACTGCATCCAACTTCCATCCCCCGCCGCGTCCCTGCGGTCGTTCAACGTGGAGTTAGATCTGCTTCCGGTTTATCGACGAGTTCCCGCACCGACTTAGTGGCTATTGAGGACTCGGCTATGGATTCCGTATTAAAAAGTTTTTAATCAATGGTACAGCTTCTTTTATCGGAATTAAATAAAAAATATAATATTAAACTTTTAACGTTAAGAAATTCTTTTTTTTCAAGGGTACGAAGGGTTTTAGGGTTTTTTTCAATCATGTGAATTTGTATTGATATTCACAGCTGCGACCGACCAGTGTCAAGGGAATTATTACTAGCGTGAAACGTTTAAGTTGGAAATTACAGTCGCCCTTATTTGCACGTGAATCCGAGCGCTACTTTAACAGAACTTCGCTCAGTCCATCCACATGTCAGGCTGCTTTGTTGAGCGTGAAACAGACACCGCTACCTGCAGTCTCGTTCCGGGCGACGAGCTGCATTCTACTTCTATTTACCCAATCTTACTTCTGCACGAAGGATCCTTGTATCTTAATCAAGTGACACTTCTTTCTTATAGTTTAAATACAATATTGAATGCATTGAACGTAAAAAAATCTAAGAATACCGTGTTACATCAAAATATTTATATATATCGATATAAATTAAAAATTATAAAACAATTGCATTTCTCTGGCATATTATTTAAATATTGTTATAGAATTTGAGCAAAAACAATTATGTTCTTTTTACAATTTTTATTGCATGGAAA
>NW_017165409.1:0-220 GCF_001652005.2 Ceratina calcarata | reverse complement strand
TGGAAATATGGGATAGACAGGGATAGCAAATTCTTAAGACGATCTTAAGAATAAGGAACGACTCTGAATACCGGCCATAGAGATCTTTCTCTGAACCCTCTGAACTAGACGGCACCGATGACACAGCACGAATAACCGGAATGAAATGACGAGCGGCTGTGACAAAAAGTGACAAATGACGACACGCACACGTTCGGTGCTTACCCCGCTCACCGCGATG
>NW_017165408.1:0-220 GCF_001652005.2 Ceratina calcarata | reverse complement strand
GGTATGCGAGGAATTATTGCAGAAAGTCGCGAATTTCATTTATAGTAGTCCCAAATGTTCGGCTATTTTTCGCGAATTTCAGGAAGCGCAAAACTTCTGAATTATGCTCGATGCGATAGCTTTCGCATTTTTAGTCGATAAATTCACTTTTGGAAAATTGGGACAGTGTAGTATATTTTCTGCAAGAATTAGTAGTTAGCGAGAAATCAATGTCCGGGCA
>NW_017165407.1:0-220 GCF_001652005.2 Ceratina calcarata | reverse complement strand
GCATGTGGCGTGTGCGCTCATCCAACCCCTGCTTGCCACCTATGATACCGCCCACCTTCAAGGCCGTTTGGTACTGCGCTAGCATACCCTTCCACGCCGGAAAGCCTTTTACGCCTTGGCGGGTATTGCAGGAACATGACCTGGATGGTGCCGTGGCCGTCCATCAACATGGATGTGAGTCTGCGGCGTGCGTTGTCGGAAGCTGCGTTGTCCTCATTGT
>NW_017165406.1:0-220 GCF_001652005.2 Ceratina calcarata | reverse complement strand
AATGAATCGTATAAATCGGTACCCGCGTTTACAATGTATAAATGAGCAGTTCGACTTACAGACCGTTGTCTCCTGATGCTAATATGTACATATCAATCCTAATTTCGTGGTGGCCACACACGCACACACACCTTTCCGCACTTATAACTTATAACTTGATAGAATACAGCGAATCTTTAGTATTGGCAATAATCTATGAGATCGTAGAACACCGATTGTT
>NW_017165404.1:0-220 GCF_001652005.2 Ceratina calcarata | reverse complement strand
GTTATTTACAAATTCCCGATTCTCTATTTCCGGCTCCCAGTTAGGGCACCATCCCCAACATAGTTGGTACAACGTAATCTGAATTAAAAAATTAAAATGCCGGTCTGTTGAATACGGAATGGAAATGATATAAAGGAATACATATTATTGAAACAAAACTTGGAGTTTATTATTGTTTCCTGGTTCGGGTATACTTTAAGGAGGTTCAGGGGTATCATCG
>NW_017165403.1:0-220 GCF_001652005.2 Ceratina calcarata | reverse complement strand
GACAGACGAGTGAAAAGAAGAAAGTGCGCAGACGCGTCGAAGAACGACCGCGTGGCGAGACATTCGCACAGAAAATAGAAGTAAAAAGGAAAATTAAAACTAAAAGGGAACATTAAAGTGTGAGAAATCATCAGGGATCGTCGATAAAAAGAGGAGCAACAACCAAAAACCGAATAATCAAAGTGGAAAACGAAATCTCTGTGCACGGAAGACACGGAAA
>NW_017165402.1:0-220 GCF_001652005.2 Ceratina calcarata | reverse complement strand
AGATGATGGTTTGGGTACTACCTTTCTCTCTCGCGTGATTTCGCGCCGTTTAGGATAATTGGCGAAGACTTCCCCTACTTTTAGAGTCCTTTTAGAGTAATTACTTTTTTTTACTAATGATTTTTATTATTTCGCAGAAAGAATTTTTAAAATAAAAACGACTTTTTTACTTACTAATTAGTTACTTTTAGAGTAATTATAAAAGTAAGAGACCTACTGT
>NW_017165401.1:0-220 GCF_001652005.2 Ceratina calcarata | reverse complement strand
ATGCCGTTAGTTTCAAGCCACCACTGCAATCTACTTTTAATTAGTGTTTCATAAAGCTTCCCTAAACAAGATGACAAGACAATTGGACGAAGACCAGATCCATTTGGCTTCTAAATGAAGTGAATGTATGATTTTGTCCAAGCAATAGGGTAGACACCAGTGGAATGAATTTCATTAAAAATGTCCAAAAGAACTAATTTATACTTCAAAGACAGATTTT
>NW_017165400.1:0-2095 GCF_001652005.2 Ceratina calcarata | reverse complement strand
GTATTTTCGCGCGTAAATGTAAAAATTCAAAATAAATAATGATATCACATATTTACTGTGTTCCACCACGTATTTGTTGGGAAAACAACAAATCAATCCATACGCTTCAAATAAAATTTACGACGTACCTGTGGACAAGATATACTGCCAAATTTCGTGCAGTTCTCGAAAACGATGTCGGTCCCATTTCTTCTGACAGTTGCGTGAATCTGAGGACAAAATCCGCTTGTTTTCGTCAAGCACCATTCCCCGCAACTCGCCCAACCACAATTATTAGTTGAGGCGGTATCAACGGTTTGGCACATGACCGGATCCGGATCGATTCCCGCGTGAAAGGCTCTGGGAATTAATTCCATCGGTTTCATTAATATCTTACCGGCCTGGGGTCCGACATCTGAACGACGTGACAGTATTCCGTTCTAAGGCAATTCAATAAATGTGGTTCACACGTTAAACGCCGTGCCAATTTTACTGAGCTTTCCGTTCACGCGCTGCGTCGGGTTTCGGTCACTCGACAAATATTGAGTTACATAGTATAATTGTATAAAACATGTATCTTAGTGACGATTTTATTTCACTTTCCGATTGGACTATGGTAATGCGCAGCAAAAAGATGTGGACGTAAGACAGCCAGAAATTTGATCAAGAAAGTCGTCACTTTCTGTAATACATGTGAAGTCAAAGCATATCTTTGCTTAGAATGTTTTAGTAAATTCATTAAAACTACATCATTTATTTTTTAACTTTGATACTGCCAGTTCCTGAGACCGACTTCGGCAAAACGAGAAGTTCACTGTCAGTTTCAAAGGACCGACGCCGCCTGAACGAAAAGTTCACTATCGGTCCCAAAGGACCGACGCCGCGCTTAACGTGTTAATATTACATTGATATTGACCGGGACCAGTTTACCTCCCCTATCAAGCGATCAAATGATATTTACTTGAAAAATGAACGGAATATAGAAATGCGCATAAATAATAACATCAGAAAGTAGAACACTCGGATCTTAATGATTCATAATGATTATGAAAAAACGTTCGTAATGCAAAAATTCAATTTCAACTGTTATTCGTTGTCTCGAGGATCCTGTGAGTATCCAAGATCATAGAGTTCTTAGTACTTATAAATTCTAAGTACACCGATCTATGATTACATTCATTACGCTACTATCAGATAACGAATCTTACAAATTGCAGCGACCTTCGCTAAATTGCATACATGTGACGGAGCTACTATATTACAGAGAAAAATATAAGTGACCTTTTACATTTGATAGTGGTAGAAACAAACGGAAGGTTGTTTGAAAATGAAGTCATAAATGCAGGAGACATAGATCTCTGAAAAAATTAAGGCCAACAGGACGATAATTTAATTATTATCGGCCTTGATCAATTAATCGATGCACCTTGTCGTTTACCTGTGGGACGGCATGTAGATCGCCACGCTCAGATAGACCAACGCCACGCAGCTGATGACAAAAGTGAATTGACAGAGGCAAATGATGCCACATATTCGCCAATTCTGTTCCGGTATCAGGCGACGCTTTTGCTTCCGTTCCATCGCGAGTAGCAACTAACCGGCTGACCCTGATTTTTCCTTTGATACTCTACTTCAACAATAATTTCTGTATGGATTGATCTAACATTAAGTGCCTTCTCGTCGACCGCTTGAAATCTAACGATTTCCCGGCTCACTTCGTTTCACCAATGGCAACTTTATTTGTCATCAGAGAGAATATTTCAATTAAAGATTATCGGTTTTTGCACGCGCTAATTTTCTGTAAAGTAAATACGTTCAATTAACGTAGTTTCGATGAACACAAGTGTTTAATTAAATAAAATACATCCACGGCCGTTCTAAGATATTCGGCGCCCGTGGGCTACTAAAAATAATGCGCCCTTCTTTATAGAAAAATTCACAGGATGGCTAGTGGGAGCGGGGTGACCGGCAGAGTTATACAAAAGTGTCAGAACTAGAAAAAGTGAATTTATCACCATTACGCTAAACAAAAACACAAAATTCTAAGAACACACATATTTATTACCAAACTCCAAAATATATAATATTTTCTATTTCATTTAGAACAGATTATTTG
>NW_017165399.1:79345-81207 GCF_001652005.2 Ceratina calcarata | reverse complement strand
AAATCATAATGAGTTGAATAATGTATTGTATACAACATTTACATATTAATAATAATGTATTGAAAATAATTATGTATTGTATACAATATTTATAGCAAAAATATTATATTTAATGAAATTTGTTACTCTTGTTTCTATTGAATTTGTTCATCAAAACGTGGAGCTTCCTTACTAATTGCAATCCGTACATTAGCTTATGGATTCAAGCGATTTCTATGCTTAAATCGAAACCAAGCCGGGGAAAACTTCTATTTTCTTTATGTTGGTTTTACTGGGTTTTATTTAATATAGCAATCACATACGTGATTATACAATTAAATATTAATGCTTAATAAAATATTGGGATGCATGTCTGAACGCCGTGCCGATTCATGCGAGAAGAAGATCGATCGGCGGGATGGACTTCCCCTATAGATAGCGCTCGTCGCGTTACGCTTCTTTCCCATGGATCGCGATTACAATCTTATTTCTAACACTTTGTAAAGATAAATAAAGTAAAAACAAAAATATGAATAAATTGATTTTTTTGTTCCTTAGAACCGCTCCATTCCACCACTCCAAACCTTTCCTGCTACGAAAATTATTATCCATCGTGTACCAGGCTTCACATGGTAGTAAATATGTACGTACAGATACGCACAAAATATATGTATAACTTTAATTACATTTTTTGTAATTTGATGATAAAAAGTCCAGTCCAGAATTCATCATAATGATTAATTATTAATAACAATCACTTTTCTTCGCACCTTCAATAACATTTTTCATACTCCGGTTGGGAATCCCTAATCTAGTCGATCAATTAAAAAATGCATTCAAGAGAAATTGATAAATCAAGTATCTCATTATTTCTTTCAGGTACAATCATTTCTCCAGAACAAATAAATGAGCAACACCTACTTCGTTTCTGTTTTAGCTGTTTGTCCGTTCTTTCAATATTTAATGCCAAAATGATCCTCGCTTGTGATTGTGGAAGATTTATGTTCTCTTCGGAATAAAGGTTTGATTTATTATGACTTCATAAATAAAACGGTTCACGTTTCTATATAAGTGAATTAAGGTTGTGTGAGCCGTACTATTTCTGTCAAAAGTTTAAGACATGTAATAATAAAAAACTGTGTCCAATGTTTGAAGCAATGAACTTTGAGAGACAATGACAATTACAGCGGAGTAAAGTTTATAAAATTGTTCGATCTGTTTTTCTCAGTCATATAGAATCTTTAACGCATAATTTCTAATATTCTAATACATAGTTTTGGCATTTTTTTATTGGACTGTATGAGACTTGCAACTGTCTTCATTATCTACATATCCTACAAGTTTTACTTTTACATACTTTTTATTGTATATCTTACATAATATCCTCGAAATTGGCATTATTTTAATTTTAAAATATTCTTAAATCATGGATTAAAAATTATACAAAATTACAAAATACTGCCATTGTTACATTCATCTTTTTTCATAAGTGAAATTAAAATTCTGTCATTCGACATAATAATTCAAGATGTAATAACATTTTTAATAGGCTCGCAAAATTTCTAAAATTTTGTACAGTGTTTTATTAATGTAGTATCTATTAACTATTAAAATTTGAATGCATTGTCATTCCTTTTATGTAAGGGTTCATACAACCTTAAGTAAATACTAGCTTGCATCGAGATCCGTTTAAGGTAGTTCTTAGTCAACTATGCAAGTCAAATAATAACTAAAAATAAAAAGTTCGAATTATGAAATCTTTTCACTATTAAAAATCATATGATCCTATTAAAAGAATTTACATTAATGTTTGTCACAATTTGAATGGAAATTTGAGATGATCTTTTTTCAATTAGCGTTGCCACGTTTTCGCCACTCGTAGA
>NW_017165399.1:67940-78663 GCF_001652005.2 Ceratina calcarata | reverse complement strand
CCGTGTAGATAATTGTTCTGAAGTTTTGCAGATATATTCTCTGATACTTAAACTAATTTACTTGAAAAAATGAACAATTTTTCATGACATCGAATTTGGCTAAGAACTACCTTAACCACGATATAGCTTGCATGCTTATTCGGAAGAAATTCATAGTCGACTTTCTCGAAAACAAAACTAAACCAAGAAAAAAATTTATCCCACATTTTCGACTTATTTTGGTGATTATTTTAATTATCCTTCTATGATTTATACCGTCAACACTACTACACACTGTATAATTAACTAGAAATACGGGAAGGCATACATATAATTAATTATTAACAATGACACAAAAACTCTCTTTATTCGATTTTGTATGAACAGATTTTTATAAGTCGGACTAATAATAATGCCTCTACCCGTACTACCTTGTTTAAGCTCGTTTTACATTAGTATGTACAGAATCAGAGAAAATTAGAAACTGTAATGCGAAAGCTTTTATAAAAGTGATATAAAAGATATGTATCAATTTATTTGCATACAGTGACGAAAAATTATTATATTTCCAATAGACATTGTTTACCAGCCAATACCGTTTCGTTAATACCGCCGATTGATTTTTCAATAAATCTTCGACGATATACAATAGATAGACGGAAAGAGAGAAAGAGGAGAAAAACAAAAGCTTGCAGTAGTTCGAATAAACAAGCCGAACAAACGATTCGCGTAAATTGGCCAATCGATCAGATCAGGTTCACTGGCGGATCTATGCATCAATTAACAGCTACTCGGAACGTGTACCCCAGCCCACGATACATCCAAATCGATCCTCATTAGCATAGGTTTTAATTTAATTGTCACCACGAATGGTGTCCTGATATTTTTAGTACTCGGGTTTGTTCCCTTTCCGATACGATATCACTTTGTATCTCGTTTTGTTAAACGTGTTGAATTTATTATCTACATTAAGATTCGCAGTGAAAAATGTTGGCTTTAGAAATTCGATAATTATTTTATTATTTATTATTTATTGAAGCCACAAAAATTTACAAAGTAAATCCTATAGAGGTATTACAAATACCTGAACATAGATCTGTAATATCTAATAATCTGTCTAAAATACATTAAATTTATAAATAATCTATACAGAAGAGTGGTTAACAGTAAATACATATATTTTATTTTATTTATTATTGACAGTTCTCACAATTGCGCTACATAATGGTCATTATATTTTTATTGATAGTGATGGATAACATTTTCATTGTTCCATTGTATTGTTTTAATTGATAAATAGTAAGATATTATTGTTTTAAACGAATCAGTTAGGAAATAAGAAATAACATTTTCCAAACAGTTGGATATACTATACTACCACTTTTATCTACCTACATTGATTAAGAAGTAAGAAAAAAAAGGTTCCGACGACTTTTAGTCTAAAACTAAGTTAAAGAATTTCGTTAGTCTCGATGTGACCAATTTTTTTAGTCAATTATTATGAAACCTTGTACATGCATGTAATTTACTTATTGTTAGATCCATAAAAAGTATGTTTTTAATTTTTATTACAAACGCGAATGAAAGAGTTAGAAATCACGTCCTTGTGCAATTGCGCAGTATACAGGGTGTCCCAATGTTACGTCCTGATACAGGGTCCTTGCCTTTATTTAAAGTGCTAAAGCACACCTTGACCTAACTATCTATTTTAAGGGAATAGATATTGGATATAAAAGGATTGACACGAGATTTCTATACAATTTATATTCTTTAATATTTTAATACTTCGTTACATACCCAAGACTGCTTAGCTTGGCCTGATCGGCGGTTCGTGTGTCAGTAGCCTCTATGCTGACACTAGTCACTTCGCGTTACAAAGTATTTATTCCTATATTTAACTTCTCGAGTTCCCAGCAGTTTCTAGGCAATGCGTTCGTCCCTCGGGTAAGCCGTTTAAGAATCCTTTGATTCAGGGAAGCAGCTGAACGATGCTTTGAAACCGATGAGGACTCGGACAGAGTCGCGGGCTAAGAGTCGAAATTCCAAACTGAAGGGCGGGCCCCGACGGCCAGGCTTTATAGCCTAAATGCTAAAAGTCAGCAGTACATTCACCTTTAATGATTTTCACGTGTCCTGGTCTTCATATGTATTTCGAAATGCCTTAGTACGTCGAAACGCTTAATCGTCATTTTGACACTCGCCGCATTTCGAACGCATATCAGTTCAATGGCCTGAGGTGTCGAACTGATAGGTCATCACAATTCGATGCTCGCTGGCTGTTGCCAAGCACGCATTGCAAAAAGCGACAAATATCAAGGAATCTAGCCCTTTCACAGGGCTATAACACCAAAACAAGTGTAAAATATTGAAATGGGAGGTTCCTGACGTGATTCTAAACAACCTTTTCCTTAGCGAAAAAGTTGTCCGAGGCGTGGTTGAGGAGTTATTAACAAAAAACCCCGACCAATCAAAGTACTCGGTTGGCGCGAGCTCCGAATCGAGAGCGTTCATTTTAAATTCAGTAAACCGTCTCTAATAAGTCTCAATCGATTCGCATGTGTCATGGGAGTATTTTACCCTGCATTAGATGTTACGATAAAGAAAAAAGGATAGAACTTAGTCTATAATATACTTAGTAGTTTTTCGTAATTTATGCTTCGTATCTTCAATTTTCTTGGAAATGATCATCAGTTGAAGAACGGTCTCTGATTTTACTGTGTGACTATAGGTCACAGTAAATTACTTGAAGAATCGTCGGGTTTCCA
Organism: Ceratina calcarata; assembly: GCF_001652005.2. NCBI lineage: Eukaryota > Metazoa > Arthropoda > Insecta > Hymenoptera > Apidae > Ceratina > Ceratina calcarata. The sequence continues at coordinate 75,919 of NW_017165399.1, read as the reverse complement.
TGTGGGTTTTATGAAATCTCGTGGGTTGAAAGGTACGAACGGATAGAGATGTGGGCTTGCTCGACCTCGTAAAAAGGAAACGACAGGGCGGACGAGGAGAAAAGAAGCCGGCTCCACGAAATTATTTTTCTTTAGAGAATAGAAGGTGCGGATTCGAGAGTGCGATCTACCGTGACGCCCCTCCGTCATAGCAGAATCGACAGGAATTTCTAAAAAATATCCTGTCCCCCTAAGGGAGAGACCCTGTGATCTAAGGCCCTTGATCTTATGATTTAAGTGCATCGAGTCGAGAATATTAACGGAAGGAAATAAAACGATCCAGTATTTGCAACGAATTTAATAGTCAGTGTCAGGCTTCCTTAACATTATTTTTCTCACTGTGTCAATTGATTTAAATATATTATGACTATAAATCAAAATAATGCCTTGTCGTCGAAAGCCTATTTCTTAATATTAATTATTACTAAGAATATGACTGCAAAATTTCAAGAGGGTTTGACAATGATGTAAATCGTAGAATTTCACGACTTTCGGTTTACATGTTTCAATGTATATAAATTTCTTATGCTTTCACCGATTTTTATGGAACTCCGTACACTTTTTGCGTTTTTGCGCCTGAATCAGGCAATTCGACTTGCATCGTCGTATGGAATATTGACTATTGCGGTGCACGTATGTCTGACGTTGACCTGACGAATGAACTGTTTTTATTCGCAATAAATGTGCTATGTTTAGTAGATACTGGAAAGGAAGTAATCACTCGTAAAATAACAGATATAGTGGTTTGCGCATATTTCTCGTTAAAAAGTGGTTTCGTCTTTATACGTTTTGTATATCTTTATGCGTATGCCCTCTTAATTCGAAAATCCCATAGAGAGAATTTCGACATTCTTTTGTGGATTTACCCAGTAATCAGACTACATTTTTTAAATATTTTCTGCCTCCAAGCGCACAGAGTGAGTACATCATTTTCTTATCACCGGGGAGAGATTACTAAAGATTGACAGCCTTATAGGACCTCGTGACCTTAAAAATTTTTGGTGCCCTTTAGGATGTGCTGGACCGAGAAGTAAGAAACACCAAGCAAAACTGTCATCAGTCTAGTCCAAACAACGATATTTGGGGTAAAATACAATAAAATGCAGATGTAAAAGTAATGAATTTACTAGTAACCACTTTTTTAACAAACGACCAGATGCTGAGACACCTATTACCTATCGTGCTGGAAAAAAGCATCGGTGAGTTTGAATGTCGGTACACGCTGAAGCAATCATTCTGTGGGATTTCATGAACCTACCTTGCCAGTTCGAGCCCTCCTGTGCCCTTTCTTCGGGCCGTGCTGTAACATAAACACTGAGACTCTTTAGTAATTTCTTATAGTTATTGGTCTAAGTATAGTCTATTAGGGGTCTGCCTCAACGTATCGACAGTCATACGACAATGCAAGACGGATTGCCTGATTCAGGTGCAAAACTTGCACCTGAACTTTCGTCTTATTTTGGGTCGTAGAATACAATCCTTGAATATTGATCACTAATAGGCTTACAGCCTATATACAACTTATCCAGGTCTACAAAAATCATGTTCCTAATTTTTATTGTAATCTAAATGAAAAAGTTAAAAATAATTCTCTTTGTTAACGTAATAGACGTTGTTACTGCTCATGGAAATTATAGGCAGGATGGTCGTTGGGGTGGCAAACTCGCAAGACGATAACCGTAGGCGTTGTCAGTAGGAACACAGAGATTTGTTACTAATTATTTAATTGTACAAGAGAGAAAATAAATCGGGGTTCTTTCGCGAAACTTCTAGAACACAAAGATGATGAAGTCGCCCGCCCGTTCCACTCGCGGAATTCGGCTGCGTTCTCAGTCTTCTAAAACGACAGATGTGTACAACACGCGGTCAGAGTACTCAGTCCACGTTTTGAGCCTAAGTCATCGGAATTCGGACCATAATACTCATAAAAAGCAAATAGCTATTAAACGGGTACCACAAATATATCGGACACGTATAGCTACGGCGTCATTGGCATAGCGCGCGACCAACCGCGATGTCGATAAATTGCCGAGGTACCAATACACTCAGATAGTCATATTGAATGGTTTCTTCATGAGAAATGTCTGTAGAATCCAATCCTGTGTAGCAAATTCCTCCTAGGCAAAAGGATCTTCACATACATACGAAAATAGTACGTGTGAAGTACTCTCGCCAGCGCTTTCTCGAACTTCAACAATTATTTACAACTGTTAAGAAATACGAATGCAGAATGTATTTTACATGGATTTATTCTGGAAAGTCTCCTCTATCTTTTGGTTCCAAAATGAACTCATTCGCTCACTTAGTTTAGTAATACCTAAATTTTCCCGAAAGTCATGCATTTTTACAAAAACGACGATTTTTCGAAAATGGTACGTGATAGAGCAATTCTGTTTTCAGATTCGTGTTCAGCACGTGAAACTTTATAAGAATCACGTGATGAATATTGCAAAAACTGAAAAAAGTTTTTATTTTGTCGGTTAGTGTTGTACTTTTGCCCTATTGCGCTGCTACTTTGCCTTTTAGAGAAAGAATAAAAAGGAGTCTCAGATAAGATGTTTGTTAAAAAAAAGAAGACTTTTCTCAAGAGAATATAACTCGAAGGAGGAACAATGAAAGAATCACAGAGTACGAAATCGTGTCAGGGTTCTTAATTTCTGTCGGTGTTTCATGAATGCATTGCGCCAAGGTCTCGTCGTCGGATTCGACTCGGTATTATACGCGGGTAGAAACGTGGACGGAACGCGCTGACGAACATAATCACATTAAGGCAACAACAAAGATGCTATGCTGCCTTGGATGATTATTACTCGCGTGAGCGAGTAACGGGTTGCATACACGAGCATGCTCGCGCTCCGATTGAATTGAAGCACAAAAGCGAAACGCGATGAGCAACATCGTAGCCCCGTAAAATTTCAATGCGACTACCTATGCGGCGGAACTCTCGAAATAAGCCTTAAGCTCATTAGAGATCCGGCGACCGTTCCGTTTATTCATCACAAGATTTTACCGATGGAAATAGGATTGAAAATTCTTATCCCGACGAAAAGAGAATATGCAATATGTATTTATATTTTAGTTTCTCTATATACAAGTGCTTCAGTCCTCTCAATTCTTATCACTCCGCGGCTTTTAAACGATTCACCGAGTTTCTGTGAAAACATAATTGACATTTAGCGATTTAACAATTTTGTTATTGGAAAGTCGTGGAGTGTTCATTTTTTCCATGACACGATTAATTCGTTGATCTTAAAATCGCGATTGGATTTTTTTTTTTTTTTTTTTGGTCGAAGCGTGATGATTATGCCTAGCTTGTTTTACCAATTGTACTATCTTAATTATAGCAAATGTTCCAATTTCTTTTCACGTTATTTCTACTCACTAGCTTAACCCGTTAACTGTGGAATTTAGTTTTAAGAATCCCCCGCAAAGTGCGGAATTAAAATCAAACAATGACGAGTATACACGTCGAACGCAGGGCAATTGGTCCTATTACAAATTTTACGAAAAACGAGGAAGTTCTAATTCTCAAAATGAATTTTATTCAAGTATATATTGGCCATTATTATCTATAACCTTTTCCCATTTTTCAATCGGAATAGAATTCAGTGATTAGTGGACCAGAGCGAGATGTATCTTTAACATCGAAATTTTTAAAACTTAAGCGAGCAAACCATCTACATGAGGTTGCATTTGATAAAGCATCTTCACCATGAACACCACAAATTTTTTCCCGGGCTTATACAGCGTTTGTGCCTTTTTCATAGTAAAATTGCCAAACATAGCGAATTTTTTCAGAAATTTTCCTCATCTTCACACTAATATTACATTTGACACGATTGACGAAATACAAAACTGTCTTCATAAAACTTGTAGACTGAAATGTCACCTCTCAAACGCGCGTCAGTATAACACAATCTGATAGTGTTGCCCGATATATGACACCGAAGAACATTTAGTGACAAAAATCTCTCAATACTTTTTCGACTACTCAATATAAATCTAAATTATAATGGAAATCGAGGTCGCCAGCCATGTATTGCGTTCAATCTTCTCTACTAATTTAGATCTTCGTTGTTATTGCGACGAACGATCGCCAGAGTAGTTGAAATGTCAATAATATTTGATATTCATGAATGCGAATAACACGGATCACAGGTAGCATAATCGATGGAGAGAACAAATGTTGCGTTCTCATCGGTTAACAAACGGAACGACGATAGCTGTCCGGACAACTACCGATCTTTAGCGTTCTCATCGGTTGTGTCATATACAGGGTGGGACATTTATCGTGGCCACCTGAAATATCTCAAAAACTAAATCCCAGGGAAAAAACTTTTCAGATAAACAATTTAAGTTAAAGAGGGGCTGATGCCGCAGTCATATCCATTTTTAATTTTCCTCATGTTTTCAAGGTTATTTCAAGATCAACTTTATTTTTTCAAATGGTAACATATATTTTTCATTACAGGTTCTTAATTTACGACTTGAAACAAATAACTTTTATTTCAAATGTTTATTTTCAGCCAATTATTTTAATAAAATTGACTTTATTAGGGAAAAATAATCTCAATTAGAAAGGCAATTATTTTATTAATAATAATACAGGATAACTGCAACTTAATTACAAGAAAATCAAGTTAACAAGTATTGAAAATGTTGGTCTTGTTCCTAGATACATTATTCAAGACGACTGACGAATAAATTATGGCATCGCAGAAGAATGTCCGTCGGAACACTATTGCATGACGAATACGATCCTTCAGGTCCTCTGATGTTGTTGGTGCTTTTTGTTAAACTTTTTCCCCGTAAGAAAAACTCCAGAGGGGTTATTCTGGCGATTTAGGGAGCCAAGATACTGGAGCACCTCATCCTATTCAACGATTTATGTAATCAAATATTATACAAAATCATCGTCGAAAAAAAAAACGTTTGAAATAAAAGTTATTTGTTTCAAGCCGTAGATTAAGAACCTGTAATGAAAAATATATGTTACCATTTGAAAAAATAAAGTTGATCTTGAAATAACCTTGAAAACATGAGGAAAATTAAAAATGGATATGACTGCGGCATCAGCCCCTCTTTAACTTAAATTGTTTATCTGAAAAGTTTTTTCCCTGGGATTTAGTTTTTGAGATATTCCAGGTGACCACGATAAATGTCCCACCCTGTATATGACACAACTGATGAGAACGCTAAAGATCGGTAGTTATCCGGACAGCTATCGTCGATCCATTCGTTAACCGATGAGAACGCAACATTTGTTTTCCCCATCAATTATGCTACCTGTGACCCATGTTATTCGCGTTCATGAATATCAAATATTATTGATATTTCAACTACTCTAGCGATCGTTCTATTTCTAATACAACGATAATAACAATAAATTCTTGCCCCCGTTTCCCGGTTTCATTTCATAATGAGAAGTTTCTTTTAATATCTCAAAAGTTGCTAACAATAGATGCTTTCGACTGTTTTTAAAAGTTCATCATTGCGGTCATTGTAATTCAAATACACCACGGTTTTAGCAAAACCAATAATTCTAATTATCTATAATGTATTTCCATTCTATTGATGTCAACAGTTATATATTTAGTCTAAACAAAATTGTATAAAATCCAGAACACTGGAAGACTAGATACAGTTAAGAGCAAAACTGATCACACGCTATTATACATAATTGAATAACTTTTGTAAAATTGGACCAAACAACCTGAGTTTTTTTGAGTAGTCAAGAGGATTAGTTTACTAAATTACGTGTATAAAAGATTGCGAAAAAATTGAGATTAAGTAAAAAGGTAAGGAAAAATGTGAAGGTCGCGTTTTTCAACTTTTTTATCCGGGGTTATAATGATAATTTAAACAACATATTTTGACTACTTATATGAAATTAGTATATACTGAAAATTTCATTGAAAGGGGTTATCATTTTCATGAGCTATAATTTAGTGAAGTTATCAAAATCGCAATTTTCACGACTTTTGGCTAAAAATTTACACGTTTTGATGTCTGTTCCTTTTTTCGGTATCGACGGATTTAAATAAAATTTTCAGTATATACTAATTTCATATAAATAATCAAAATATGTTGATTAAATTATCATTATAATCACATTTTCATTATTGTAATCACATTTTTCCTTACCTTTTTACTTAATTTCAATTTTTTCGCAATCTTTTATACACGTAATTTAGTAAACTAATCCTCTTGACTACTCAAAAAAACTCAGGTTGTTTGGTCCAATTTTACAAAAGTTATTCAATTTTAAATAGCGTGTGTTCAGTTTTGCTCTTAATTGTAGTTGTTCAATTTTGCGATGAAAATCGAAAAAAAACGTTTTTTTCATCATTCTAAGTTAAAAATACGAAATTCTTTGCTTGAATAAGAAAAACAGAATATTAACAAGAGTATGGGTATATTGTAACCGTACTTTCCCGCTTGTACTGGTTACATATGCCCTCACGGGAGAACCTTCGAGAAGGTCCGAGGACCTTACGCACGCACGGATTCCGTCGGATTACGTAACCGAAGGATCGATGATCGATCGCGTAATCGACGGATCACTTCGCATTAGTATACCGAAAGAGTAACTTCGGTTTTGAACACGGAAAGTAGTACTTCGAGTCAGAATACCGATCGTATAACGTAGTGTTAGAATACCAAAGAGTAATTCCTAGTCAGAATACAAAGACGAATATTAAAGTGCGAATAGGTGCGTGTGAGTGGCCACCACGAGAATAATATTAATTGTAGACATTAATACCAGAAGTCAACGATCTGTAAGTCATACTGCCCATGTATATATTGTAATCGCGAGCACCGATCAATAGTGTTGTAATTCGAGGAATCGGATAGGTGTAGGTGTAGCTAAAGGTGTATCTAATTTCCTTCCCTTGATTATTATATTTTACCTTGATTCGTCTACAGATTTCTCGAGGTCATTTCTACACACACTCTAACACACCGGCACGGCCTCTACACACACACACACACATGTCCCTCTCTCCACAACGTACATGCCACCTATCTTAACAAATAGATTTTGTTTTGTTAAGTAAGCCATCGGTCTGGCATTAATTGAAATTGCGGTTTCCTGCTGTGATTCGTACCGCCTCTAGTCCGGTAAAGGCGCGTCCTTCAATCATATGACTGACAAATATAGTCTCGTAATTTGTTTGCAACATAAATATATCTTTGTTATCCACTTATTTCGTTTAACGAGTTTCTGATCTCTTGTCAATTACGAGTCCTCCTCCCAAGGAGACGCGAACTCCTCCCTCTCGAATACGCCGGCGGAGTATTCGGTTATAATATGAAGTATTCCCGAGAATCGTAGTACAACCGGCCAGGTGGTACATTGGTAGCAAATAAATATTGATTAAAATAAAAAATATGTTGAAAGAAAATAGTAACATTCTTTCATTCAAGACTTTGTTTTCGAGAAAAGTGAGTTTGAAATCATGTCAGGTACTCATGTATTAACTTCGAACTATGAAACTTTATTTTATAGGTTTTTATTAAATCTAAAGTGTACTCCGAAGATAATAACAGCGTTGGGGAATTGAAACATCGGTTTGATGTCTGAAGATTTGAAAGAGAAACATAATCTGCTACAAAAAGTATACAATAATAATTTAGGTAAACGAGCAACAGAGCTCTGTATGAAGCAACACGGCCAACATGTTGAACAGTTATTGCATTACTGAAATGTCTCTTAAAACTGATTTGGGTTTTCTGAACTTTCAGATGTATATGAGAAACCATTATCATACCAACGAGACGTGATGTTATTCGTAGTTAAATTTCTTCTGGTTGTACAATTTCTGCAAAACGTTCTAAAATAAATATTCCAATTCCTACCTAGCTCCTAATTTCTAATTATTGATGTATTTTTTTATACTTTTAACAAAAGAAACATATAAAATACGTACAACAAAATG
>NW_017165399.1:65271-67603 GCF_001652005.2 Ceratina calcarata | reverse complement strand
AATATACGATACGAAACTCAACTGGCTTGTAAAATGTTATTTAAGAAATGAACTGTCACACATTAGATGATATAGGACTCACAAATTCATTTCTTTCGGAAACAAGGCCTTAAATGAAAAAGTGTTTTTATTTTAACGTATTTGCATATATAGAATCATCACTTAGCCTTTGTACCACGATTTTTGGAATACCCTGTGTAGAAAATATAAAGGATACTTGCAACGAGGGAGGTCCACCGTCGCGAGTTATTAAGCACAACCCGAGTAGACGTCACTGATACATTTCCCGAACGCTGTTAAATATTGAACATCAAGCGGACATTCCCGTGAACGGGACTCGTTTGACCGCCCCCGTCTACTGTGTAGTCTCACAGGATTTCGTGCATCCTGTGGGAAACGAACCAAGAGAGGAGTGGGTTTGAGTATTTGAATTTCGAAACATCTCAGGAGGGGGATTACGTTTCGCTGCACATGCAACTTTCCGTTCCAAGTCACGACGGGGATCCTTCCGATGATGAGATCAGTTGGAAAGCAGTCGATCTTACCGCGTCGCGTTGAAGCAATAATTCGTTTCGGTCCCCCCCNATGTAATGATACAAATGTTTATTTTGAAAATGGTGTAAGTCCCATTTTGAGAGTTTTAAACGGATATTATTATACGGTAAAATTTTATGAAATAAAAGCCTCATGTTTTATTATTAAAGTAATAACGTTCGATTTGCTCAGATGATGATTGTTATTTTGTTTTACTAACGAAAAAGGAGTAAACTGGTTAAAAATATGTTGGACGCGATTTTTGAGAACTGAACCATATAATATGTTCTATAAATCATGAATGAATGAAGGAAACTCTGGACTGATTGTGAGTACCGCGTCGCAGGAGGCCAAGAAATTTTAATAATATTGAGTTGACATCAATGTCCGAAAAGCAAGATCAATCGTTACGCTCAAATACGATTTAATGGATTCATTAACTATGCACCACCCGCACACTATAATTATTTTAAATCCCTCTCGCTTAAAAATTGAAGGACAATGAATAATTAATTACAAAATATTAATTTTAAAGTAACATTTCTTTAATAATAAATGCAAGGGTATTTCTTAATTTTATAACATAAAATTGCATATATTTCTTTTTACTTCAAGAGACATTTATTTTTTCCATAGACTTATGCTATTCTAACAATTAGAAAAGATTTTACATTATTTTTTAAAGTGGCCTAAATCAGTTTATAGTGATCAAGAACATATTTTCTAAACAATGTTTATTATGCTAATTGATTGGTAAATTATACGCCCTTTGAAATACAAAAATATTATATTACCATGTTATCAGTTATTAATACGTCCTAATTTATTAAAACACAAACCCTTCAATATTTTGATTTTTAAATAATTGAACTTAGGTTACTTTCAAAATAAACGACTCATATATTGCTTACATGCTAGAAGAGAAATACTGAACTTTAACAGCAATTAATTTATACACTTATTGTTGAATCTTGAGGAAGTTATAATCCATAAACTCTTCACGTAGCTTCATAACATTTTTAACAAGTTAATTAGATTTGTTAAAATCTACGCTCGTTAATGACTAACCAACAATCAAGTTAACAAAACAGTATGTATATAATTATATATTAAGTAAAAACTTGATAGGCTTTGATAAGCTACTCATGCAAAAGAAATATTGTATTTGTAATTGAAATTAGCACGCGCATAAGTGATTTGTTTTTGAAGAGTTTTTACATTTCCCACATCCTTTCTCTTGTTCGAAACCTGTTTTTTGCTCCCGACACGCTGATGGGAAAGTTTTCATCGGTATCACTCTCGATAGTTGTAGCTCCTCCGTTTCCCCTGGCAAACTTCGATTATCCGCAACTTTGGTTTCGACGATCGATACCTCCGTCTCGACATTCCATCGACATAAATTAACCAACATGCGGAATCTCAACGAGGGAAACTCGCTCGTATCAAATCTCAGAAAGTGTCTCGCAGCCACCACGATTTTCTTTTTCAAAAGTTTACCGTGAGCAAATCATCGATGCGACGTATATTCAAAAACCAAAGAAAACAACCAAAAGATGGATGATACACCATCTGAAATTCTCATAAAGTCACCATTATTTTTACGTATATTTTAACTCCTCCAAAACTACATGAAACTTTGAAACAGCTGGCCTGTTCCCCAAATGTTAATCGTATCGGAAATCTATGGTAAACTATTGAAAAAAGACTTTATAGAAATTATAAGTAATTCAGTTATGAAGGACAGTTTGCGAATCATGGACATTCTTCGATAAAGAAATATTTCGTACTTTAATATGCT
>NW_017165399.1:44322-64881 GCF_001652005.2 Ceratina calcarata | reverse complement strand
TTCCATTGTTGCTGTTCGCGTACTTGACGCTTCCCTACATCAAATGCATGGGGGCACGTAGCCTGATTGTTACGGTGTTGTAAAAAATTGGAACCGCGGGAGTCTGCGCAGGCTTGGGTCACCTCACGCGATCCTCCGCGCGACGAATCAAGGATATTGCGTGATCCTTCATGCGACGAATCGGCGATACCGATTCTTCGATCGGGATCCTTAATCCGGCGCGATCGGTGCGTTCGATCAATCCGAGTTGGATACTGATACTGATCAGTCGCCGTATTTTTGCTCTCTTTAAGAGAAGTTGCGAGTGCATGTGTTTAGTGCGCTGGTTTTTTGTGAATTTGCGAGGCTAGGTACGCTGATAGAGCGACACCGTAACCTCCGAACCTGGTGAACGTTGTGAGGCTAGGGCCTCCGATCGTGCGAGGACTGCATCCTCAGACTCGGCTGCGCGCCATATCTTCGTTAAAGTAAGAGCTCTCAGACACGAATGATCATTCGGCCGCGTGCGATTTAGTTCCTATATCCGTAACCGTAACAATTATATTTAATAATCTTGAGTACACTGTTAATTGCAATTTCAAATAAACACTCTTAGAGTCATCCTTTTCAGCTCCATCATCAGCTCGGGCTTTTCCCTCTTCCTCCGTGAGGATTTTTATGCCGGAGCAAGGAATAGTCTCGACATTGACCGCGATATCGCTGTTTTTTATTCCCCGGAATCCCGATTACTCATCCCTCTTTGCTTCATACGGCGAAACTACTATCGAAACTTTCAGTTGCTGTTCTGTAATCAATCTCGAAACGATATCATTCATAAAGTAATAATAATTACAGAACTATATTGTAAGATTCCATTGAAAAACGGAGCAACAGCTTTATGGCAATTTCGAGTAGTGAACTATCACACTATCACACTTTTATGACGGGTTTACTTTTCAGAAAATGAATAATTGATCTTAATTTGCTTTAACTGGATGATTCCTCGGAGTAGCGGGTTTTCTAAGAATCCAGCTTGCGGGTTGCCTATCTTTCAGAATTGCGGTTGACTGTAGTCTCAAAGATTTAACTGACCTATCAGAACTTGCATCAGAAAGAATCACAAAGTTGTGCTTGTTGATTAGCGGGTTTTCTAAGAGAAAATCAACAAGCGAAAGATTTGCTTATAACTTTGTGAAAACTAATTGCGGAGAGCATTCACGTATGGACACACAGTGTCGCGTAAAACACTTTTCACTTTTGCGGTATCCCTTGGTTGTTCTTAAACAAGGAGAAGGGAATTAGACTCTGTTCGGTTTTAGCGTTTTGCTCGTTTGACTAGCGACAGTGGACTGACTCTGCTTTGCTTCTTACTGTACAAAGCATGCATGCAGGTTTCGACTGGGCTAAGTATGACCTCATGAGTTTAGGTTTCAGATGGTTTTGTATATGGAATACCCGATGATAAGATTCGAACGCTTCAGACTTCGAACATAGTCGCACACTCAATAAGTAAGGCACATTATAGCAAGCGTCGAAATATTACATTGAATATAATCGACTGATTCTCATTCGTGAAAAAGTACAGAATTTTTATTTATGATTAAACACTATCACAATTTTCTTCGTGCCAATATTCCATAGTAACAGTTATAAATTCAGGTGTAGGAAGTATAGAGTAATGTAAGTAATATGTTTCTCACTAATTAATAAATAAATAAATAATCATTTTCTAGATCTCTATTGGTTCAGTTTTCTTAGTGTACGTGTGGTACTTGACGCTATACCTGCCAGCCCTTTTTGTATACTTGTACCTACTTCCTACCGTACCCGTTCGAAACGATCGGCCCTTAAAGGTGTAGACTCTGGTAGCAACGCGATAGGGAAGGCTGCCTATGTTACCCACAAAATTAGCCAAAAATGTGGGTTTACGGGAATCCACTTATCGTCCTTACATGAGAATATTTTTCGATCGTCAGGTCAGAAAGAGTCTTCAGAAAGAGGAAAGATAAATCTGGTACAGTCATTATTTAATCAGAATATGCTGATATTTAGTAATATTAGCGTTATAATATGGACGAAAAATCGTAGTTACAATGCCTCTAATGATAACCGATTTTATATCCAAAACAGATCGTTTTGATTGAAATAATGATCAGACCGCGCCAGATTTGATTTTCCTCTTTCTAAAGAGATACCTAGCGACCGAAAAATATTCTCATATGAAGACGACAAATGCATTCTCGTAAATTCATATTTAGCACTATTTTTGCCTGGTTATCGATAAAACAGAAAAAGAAACGTCAAAATTTTACCGACGAATGTTAGAAAAGTCACATAACTAGCCTAGCTCCTTAATAAGTTATTGTTTTTATAATTAAGTATAGATAATAATCAATTTGTTACTGAATGAATTAATAAATGAACAACGTTGATAAAATGACGAGCGAAATCTAGTTTCATATCATTACAATTAATAACCATTATTAACTTGAATAGAGAATTACAAATGAATGGTAGTTAGTTGTACGAAAGTTTGAAAATGGTCGATTTGTCGGTTCTCGGCTCCTCGTGGATTTTATTGACCAGCTAAATTGCTCTCGTCCCTTGATTTCTTCGATTCGCAACTCTTACTATGCTAACATAAAGAGAGGGCGCGACGGTCCCCAAGGATAATCGTCGTCACGTCTTATTCAAATTCAACTCTTTGTTTTAGTGCTAAACGAACTCTCGCTGCAAGAACGTAAAGTAGTTAGAACATTCATAAAATAGGCTGATCTCTCTTTGTATTTCTTTTTTCCATTTTGATGTCGCCTTTCTTTTCTTCGTGTATTTGAAGATTGATCGATTTTAATTTTTATAGTCAATCTTGATGTCTCCCTGTTTTTCTCCTTGAATTTAAAAATTATTCGATTTCAATTTTCATAATATGTTGTTTATATAATGTAATGTAAAGTGTTTCTTTAAGGAATGTACAATATTTTCTATACGCCTTGTAATTGTACGCCGTCCGAAATTGTTGTCGAAGCGTGAAATATTCACATTCGAATGACGAATGAGCATAAATGTTTACACCGTTCTACCAATCACCACATAATGGTTTCATTCCTTCAAAACGGCAAATGGTTCCATGGTTAATCCCGCCCCATTGTATTAACTTCGATTGACGATTAATTTTTCAATCGCTCTCGAAGTTTTCCGCTGTCGGATTTTTTCCAAATTCTTTCCTTTTCGGCTGTCGGATTTTTCCCCCATTCTTGGTTTTCCGTTGCCGGATTTTTCCCTCACTCTTGGTTTACCGATGCTGGATTTTTGCCCCACTCTCGGTTCGCCGCTCTCGGACCCAGCAGGACCCCCTGAACGACACCCAGCAATATTTTTTCTTACACGCTATTCCCTATACCTCGCAGTTTGCGCTACGGTACTGCTTCCCCGTCTTTTAGGGGCTGTGCGCCAAAATTTCGCTCGCCGGCTCTGAGCTGGATTCCGGAATCGGAAATCGCAATGGGAAGAGGCCATAAGAGTGGGTAATATTTGATTCATATGATCAGCCATCTAAGAAACCTCTCAATATCAGTTTTTTTTTGGAAATCGAAGGAACTTTCTAATCTTTCATCTAAACTTAACTTACTTAATCTAAATTTTTAATCATCAGTCCACCATTTTCAATTTTGAAATTTGGGAAATAGATTCATAATTAGCAACCATAAGAATCGCTAGCGGCCGAATTTCAGCTGTGTTTACAGTGAAAATCCATGCAACCAAGGATTAACCTAAAAATTTTGATAAAATACAACCAAATCGAAAGATGGTAAAGCTCGTATTATTTGCAGTCTATGAAAAGATAATAACTGGTAAAAATGGATACAGACTTTACGATATCAAAGGCTATCGACTAGTATTAGGGCTCTGACACAATTATCTGACAATTACTCGAAGATATCCGGAAAGTCAAACAGAAGAAACTAACGCTGCGGCCGACCATTAAGTCTTATACCAATCGTCCGAGGAATCAATAACGCAGCACTGTAGCTCGACGTTTTACTTTCTAATTTCCCACAGGTATTTATTTAGATTTCTAAATTTTTTAAGTCTAATAAAGCAAATGTTCCAATTTACGTTCAATTTCTACTTACTGGTTTATTTTTCTATAATTTTAAGATAATATATAAACTATTCACTGGCTTATTTTCCTATAATTTTAAGGTAATACATAAAATTCTATTTACTGGCTTATTTATCTATCATTTTAAGAAATTATACAAAATTCTATTTCTATCGACTTATTTTTCTATAATTTTAAGATAATCTATAAAATTCTAATAATTTTAAGATAATCTATAAAATTGTATTCACTTGCTTGTTTTTATATAATTATTTAAGATAACATCACTAGGCGTAGAACTTTAGCTGAATCGTTTTGTAATAAAAATTCGCAGAACCAAGTATTAAGATCACTTTCAAGAACACAGAATTTATTCATTGCACGGTACAGTGTCCAAGTTGTATTAGTCGTCGAGCTACGCTCACAGTCAGGAAAAGTGCCCTGGAAACGATACATATTTGCTGATCGAGACCAGAAATTTATCGTTTGATCGGCGATCGTCGCCACCGAAGTACTTATCCTGATTTATCGCGGACAAATACGCGTCACATGAGACTTGTTAATCCGCTTTCTGGCATCCAACATTTTTTCCCACTAATTAATCGTCATCCTCTCTCCTCCTCTGGTTAATCTCGTTCGTTCATACGCCAAGACAGCTTACAACTCTGATGTTTTAATCCCCATGATTGCTGTTTTAATCCCCCCGATTGCCCCTATTTTTTCTCTTTATGTCTTTTTAGATTTTAATTGGTAGATTTAGTAAAATCACCTTTAGCGCACAGGGATTTTTATGGCCCTCTCAAGAGTTCCTCTTCATTCTGAAGTAATATTTAATTATAGGGTACTCTGAGATTTAGAAATAATTTCAGATATTTGATTTTTCATTTCTCATTTTCATTAGAAATTATTTCAGTTTAAGCGAATAAAAAATCAACAACATAAGATATTGAATAAATTCACACAAGTTAAAGAAATAATATTACCAAGTAGCTTATTGCCTCGTCGGTTATTCAAAAGAACGATGAAGAGAACAAGAAATATACTTTCGTCCTGAATTTAAAAGAAAGTTAAATACATATAAGACGTAAAGGCAGAAACTCGCGTAAAACTTGTAAGCTAGTTGCTACAAGTTGTTCGGTTGTTTTTCTCTAATAACAGCGGTGGTCGCTCGTTTGGCCGAGAGAGAAAAGAGGGAGCGTTCGTTGAAAGCCGCGAGGAAAGGATAGGCTGTTCGCGTGAATTGCGAGTACGCAGACGTTACGATATCCAGCGGCAGCGATTCATCCGCGAGCTGCTAACTGGAACTCACTGCATTAAAGTTTATCCTGGGTTCTTTCTTATCATAATCGCATTTGTGGATAATGGGCCAGGGATAATTTGTTATCGCGAAATGTCATGGAGCAGAAAGTTTTTAAATTACTTCGTTCCTTCGGACCAACTGTTCTTTCCCCCGTCTTTCATCTCTAGTCCGACTACCCTTTCCAATCCCTTTTCTCATCTTTCTCTACTTCTTGTTTCCGATGTCGCACGATTTTGCGATCTCTTCGTTTCTTGTTTTCCTACTCGGCCTTCGATCTCCTTAGCCTGCTCCGAGAATACGAACGTTCACGTACGAAATGGATACACGAATAATTTTGTAACTATAGCTCCATGTCGCTTCCGGTTCTCGGCGATCTTTATTATCTTTAAAACGGAGTGACGTACCCAGCTGAATAAGGGCAACGTCGTGTGTCTTGAATGCATCGCGTCGCGATGTTTGTTTGCCTCAAACGTGGACCGTTTAGTCTTGCGCGTGAATACGCGCCGTTCCGCTTCGACCACCGGCATGAACAGCTTTTACACGGATTGTTTCGTCCGCGAAACAGAGGCAGCAGACGTAGAGAATAAAACGGCGAAAGGGAGAGAGGAAGAGAGAGAGAGAGAGAGACTGGTGAAAACTCGAGTCGAGAAAGTTTCGCCGAACTATTCTCGTTGCAGCCATAACTTCCACCGAAGCCAACATTTTCCAAGAGGCCACGTTGTTTCTCAGTGCGACGCGACACGACGCATTTCCAGTTTCTGATTTATAAATGCCTCGAGCGTTCGCGATTTCCTCCGTCGCGCGTATACTCGTGAATTTGTCCGGTGAATATAGAATGTTTCATTGTTGCCGCATGTTAACAGTGTTTTCGAGTCAATAATGCTCCCAGCATATTGCAATCGCTTGAATTTTCGTAATTATCGTGTTATGCACTGGTAATTGCCGATCCATGGTGTTTGGGAAACAGCGGAAAAAGGGCTTGATGATAGGGTAAAATATTTTATTTTCCCGGATCCGTCAGTCCCATCTAATATCTTTCAGTAAACCAGCCTGTAGGTAACATGTGGAACAGCTAAATTTTTTGACCATATCATAAAATCCTGATTCAAAGAGTCAGTTAGAATTATGATGTCTTATTGCCGAATCGCAGCAAAACGGCTTAAGGCCACCCTCGCTCCAAGGACACATCCCACTACAGGCGCACTTGGTAATATTCAGTTTGCAAACTCTAGCGTAGCAAGAACGGCCCTTAAGGCCCATCCTGCAGGATAGTGGGACATTTGATGATCGATATTTTCAGTGTGATAAAAATATTTCTTCGTATTCACAGGTTCAGAAGTCTCGGCCAGACATATTCGACATAAGTTTTACGTAAAATTGTCGAAGATCAAGGTCATTCCAAGTTTATGTTATTACATATCTGAATATATTTTTCGATCAGCTACACGATGCAATAATAGAAGAATGTAGTTATGTGTCAAAAAACACCGATGATCTCGATAACTACGAAAAAAATGACATTGGAGAAAAAATATTCTTGACAGATATTGTTCCTTTGACGAATTTTGATGAACATTATATAAAATATATTTTTTGCATCTCAATAAGTTGAAGAGATATTTATGTGGCCTAATTTAAATGAACTACTCTCTATAATGCTGTTTGTATTAAACAATTAATGCTGTCTTCTATATTATCTATTGATTTGTATGTTTATGGTATATTATAACCGTATTGATTTAACAATCCGATATATGAAAGAAGAGAAACAGGAAAATTTTCCTAGCCTAGAATTAAAACACGAAACGAAATGAAGATGTCGAACGAATGTACCGGCCTGTACGAAACATTTACAAGGCCGGACGATGTAAATCATAAGCACAATCAGAGGTGCTGAATCAACAGACAAGAAATTCGAGTTATTTCTCTGCCTGGTCGTAATCCACGGTCAAAATCATGGAGAAAGGAAAAGAGAGAGAGAAGGGCAAAAACCTCGCCAAAAGTGTAAAAATGTAATTCGCCGGTTTCGTCTGTCTCGTGACGGAATAACAACTCACGTTCACATAATCGTGTTCGCATGCGTGTACACACACGTGCATACGTATCAGCAGGTATATCAATGTTTTCATTGTTATCGGAGAACGAAAAAAAATGCATCTGCAATTATCGGCCAGTTATACCTACATCTCGCTTCGACAGCTGCGATGGAGGGGTGGAAAATCAATGCCTTGGTAGGTATTTTGCCCCGCTACCACTCCTTGTCGCCTTCCCTAACATTTTCTCGACCTTTTCTTCCATCTCGTTAACCTGCGATTCTTCATGGATGTCTCACAATGCTACCTGACGAGATCATCGTCAATAGCCTTCGTTTTCTAAACTTTTTTGCATTCGTGATAAACGCATTCAATTGATCCAATCCAGAGATATTTGATACGTCGGAAATTATTTGATTTCTACGGAAATCATTTCAGAAACTTTCTTTCGTTTCGCCAGTCAAAACCATAATTTCTGCTAGTTACTAAAAGGTCATCAATACTTTAGGAGAAACATATTTTACTATGTTAAGTATCATAATTAAATAAGTGCATCATGATTAACGTTACACAGCAATATGTGTTCGATTATCAGCCTCTAATGTCGTAGCCAATTTCAAGATGAATAATATCATCGTGATCAATATTCGGATCGGGTTATAAATTGAATGGCTATCGAGAATTAGGACATTACTGTTACTAACATTAGAATATTAATTTAATTTAATATTAATTTAATTATTATAGATATAGAATGTTAATTTAATTATAATATAAATTTATGAGTTGATACATATACCCGGCAGACATTCCTCGTTTCATACTAATTAATTTTTAATCCTACTTCAAATGTAGCTACATAGTTACTGGGAATTCTCATGCAAAATAAAACAATTGTGAAGTCTACTGAAAAAATGTAATTTAGGTAGAAATTTCTTTCATGAGTTACTGTGCATTTCAACTTTTAATATTTCATATGTTTTCATATATTAAATTAATACTTCACATTTCCTGCACATTCTATTTTCCCAAACCCATAAAATCTGCAGTCTATTCAGAATACATACGTTCTGCTATTGTACACCTAGTAACAATGAAACTGAGCTAGTTCGGGCTTGTGTTAGTTTTGCCTAGGGGGGACAAAATTCAAAGCGAGTAATAAGTCTATGTCTTTGACATGTCAAAATTGTGTTCTAGTCGAACAGTATCGATGCCAGATCGAGCATTGAAAAATAAGATGTAGACGTATTGCTTGTTTTGAATTTTGTCGCCCAAGAGGAAACTAACACATGCCCGAGCTAGCTCAGTTTCATTGTTACTAGCTGTATGTAGGGGACAAGTGTATTTAAATAATCGTTAGTCGGATGGTTCAAGGTATTTCAAAAATTGATCATTCGTCTTAATCGATCCTTATATCGCGTTTATTCGTAAGGACTTCGTTTAAACAGTATAAAACGCGACGGTTTCTCGCAACCGACAACTTATGGCTCTTCTATGCGGTGCAAAGGGAGAGAACAGGTACGACTAGGACGGGTAGCAAGCAATGTTCCCTAGCTCCTAACTGGCAAAGCCTACATGTAAATTATTAAAAACAATTTTACTTTTCGAAAGTAATTTTAATTATATATTAAGAAAAAATCAGGCAATTAAACTGTGAAGATCGAATTTTGTGTTTTTGTAAAAATGGAGAGAAAGACAACTGTGGGACGAGGAATCACTCGGCTGTTAATTTAATTAAGGCAACAGGAGCTATAACACCAGTTATGGCATCGTTACGCGAAATATGTTCACAGCGAAAGCGAAGGAACTCGCGCGTTTCAGTGATATACGCTGGGCCAGCATCCAACTACCGAGTTTGTTTTGCAGTCCGGTTATAGTACGATTCCTAATTGCTGCGAATCCTCCTTAAGCATCAATTTCTACGTTTTCATTTTGTCAATTTAATTTGTTTGACAATATTTATTACAGGATGTTTTGGTAAACATACTAATAACTATGTTAGTTATCTAACAAATGTATTATTATATTGCTTAAGGAAACTTTCAACATAATCCTAACACATAGCAATTAAAACAGTCTTTTACTCATAATTAATAACATCATCCGCGAATAGCAATACGAATAGCAGCTATTCTCGTTCTTTTTAAGCGGTGCAACGCACACGGCGGAGAATAAATATTTGAAACGTTTAATTAACATTTTTAACCGGCCCTACACAGGAAAAACGAAATCTCAATGTGGCCTCTTTCATCGTCCTTACTGGGCGCGCCACCGCTGGGAAACAGTGACTAATCCATAAGAAGGGAATTAATTGGTAGAGTGAACAATTAGGGGAAACAGGGAGGAGAGTAGGTTTGTTTTAAAGGCACGGAGACCTGCATAAGAAGATCAGGTCAAGGGATAAATGCAGTGATTTTATAAATCAGCCTCAATGAGACATAAGCGGATTATCAATGAGGACAATTTTTTGTACGACAAAGAAACGAGACCGTGTGACAAGTTTGTCATGTGCACGAGCGTGCGGTCATTGTATACAAGAATAGTTTACCTGAGAGATAGGGTTATGGTGTTATACAGGATTATACCGGGTAAACGCACATCCACACTGTTCAAGGAATTATGACGGATTATATGGCTTTTACACTTGCTGCTGTTGTCGATCCGCCGTACGGGTCATACGATATATATGCATAATAACTTCTCAATTTCGCGATTATACACAGGGTTTCATTTCATGTGTCGTACGCAATTATTTCTTTATATAAAATACAGATCGTTTAAACAAATGTTTCAAATAAAACTTATTCTGTTTTGAAGCGAACGACTGATAGTAGACAGAAGTGTTCACCAATTTTAGCAACACATTTCGTATTTAATAAGTAGACTACAGATTTTTAAATAATTATAGAAAATTTGGCATAGACTGATGAACATAAACCGATCGCCCAAATGGAAAACATGTGACCAGGTAATTGAGAGAGAAAATGAATGGGAAGGTACCTTTTTTTCTATTGGTATATGAAGAGAGACAGAAACTCCACTAAAGCACGTTTTCTTCATCCTTTACGGGGTCAATAAAACTATATTTGACGCTCGGTCTATTCCCGTATGCTTATGTGCATCTAAGAAAATACATCAATTGAACATGATCTCCAAAAGTCCATAAAATAATTGATGCAAATCTCACAGTATAAAATTTAAAAAATGGAGAACCTGTATAAATGCATTATATTTCTCAAAATGTGTTTCAGACAATATGATTTTTCATAAAAATCCGCAGTCTATTAATAAAATTTCTGTGGCCCATTATAATATNCTAATATATTTAGAGACGTTCGGAGGGTTCCTGTACTCTATTCTCGAGGCGACCGGCGGATACTCCAGCCGTTCTTTCCTACGTAGAATGACCTAGGTTGAACCTCCGTACTCTTCTCTAACGCTAACTACACCCGGAGGGCGACCGGTGGTTATTCCAACCGTTCTCTCCTCTCCATGAGAGATTTCTATATCTACTGGGCGACCAGTGGATAGTCCAACCGTTCTCTCTCAAACTCTTAACCTATACATTCTTAAGCGTCCGGGTGACGTCCCCTGTACTCTATTCCTGGTTCGGCGTCCGGCGGAATTTCCAGCCGTACTCTTCTCCAAGGAACGACCCAGGGTAGTCCCCGTACTTTCCTGGCTGTAGCGGGCGTCCGAGAGCTAGGCTTCGTACTCTCCCTCTCAGTCGGGCGACCGATGGCTTACTTCGTTTCTTCCAACCGAGCACAGCAAAGAATGCGAGAATTCGCCGGTCCGACTGCTCCTTATATAATCACGCGTTGCTAACGACGCTGTTAATAAATAATCCGTGTTGTTAGGCCGGTGGTCCCCGCGGTTTTCGACAGATCTTTTTATTAACGGGTGACGATTAATTTTTGTGGTTGTTACATAATGAGGTAAAATAATATGAAAATGAATAATAAACGACAGAATCAGGAATAGTTATCAATGGCGTGAAGATATGGAAGAAATCGCACAATCGTAAATACCTTTCTGCCCGGGTAACGAGTTATCACGTTCTACCAGTTATAATGATAGCTTTCAACAAAGGATTATTTTACTCTCTCAAACGAACCATATTTTAATATCTTCCAATGATGAAATATTTAAAGTGGAATCGGTAAAGAGATACGCATGATTTAATTAAAAATATTTTATCAAAACGAATGTAATAATTTTATCAATACGTAATTAAATTATTGTTATTGATTAAGTTATCGCAGTAATTTTCCGTAATTATCTGCACAAAATGCGAAACGCGTATATGCACAAAGCATAACATGAATTACACGCACATATCAAGTTACAATGTTTCATTAGTTAATGTAGTTAATGATCCATGCAAATGTTTCGTCTGACTATACATGATAGGAACAAACGGAATACGGAAATGGAAAAATCATGAAATTGCGATTTCATCGTGGATAATAAAATACATCGTTGCCAGTAGATTAACCCCACGGGTATTCAGACGCTTGCGACAATACATATGAAATAGCCGATATACTTGTGTGCATTGGGAATCCTATCACAGAACATGATCGCGCCCCTTTAAGAACACAACGTCCGACCATTACGGAACGCTTTCACTGCGAAAGTCGAAACGTTTTCCACATACATTTATGGGCACGAGTGTCGAGTTCCCGGGGTTCGCACCTGTCGTGTCTTCGTAGGCCACAGGAATAATGAAGAACCAAATGGGGGTTGACGAAAGGAAGGAGGACACAGCATATTTAATCCAGTCATTCTGGTGGTACTGAATAACGGATAGAAGTTATTTCCAGGAAAATGGAAGGCGGACGACCAGAATGGATAAAAATATCTGTTAGAAGGCATGTGTAGAAAGACGTATGGAGGATGCATGAAGCATGACAATTGGCACGTATAGCATGATGCGTTGTTACAGTTCTTTCAACGCTAGGTATTTGTCGACGGGTAGAGAGCGAATCAGCGTTCCAAGAACGTCGTATCATTTCGAGCCAGCGTGACATCGTTTCTCCTCGCGTCGTCTGCTTGTATGTTCATACAATGTATGATACAAATCGTTGCCAACTGTATCTCGCCATATTAGAATTTACTAGTCGTTTCAGGCGCCGCATAAATTCGTTAAAACAATAAAATGGTCACCGTTTGTTCCGTGATAATCGGGTCAAGAAACTACAATAATCGACTTTTACTCTCGCGGTTCATCATCTTCTTCTTCTTCTCCTTCTTTGAATAAAGAGAAAAATGGATATGAAAGGGAGAGAGAAACGAGTAGCTTCTTTTTGTCTTTCTCAGCAAAAGAAAACTCTTGTTTGCCCTAGGAACTGTACGTATGATTTTAATTAAATCTACCAAGATCCAAAGTACTCAGTTTCAAAGTGTTTCGTTATCGGGTTTTTCCCTCGGCATGGTTATCTCTTAGTGATCCGAGGATGGAAGGCGTAGGTATTGCTTAGTGTAGTTAAATCTGCGTGAATTAAGGAGAGTGCTTTTAAAGCTAAGACGGAGGGTTTCAATCATAAATACAATACACTCTATTATAAGAATAAGACAAAGTCACTTAAGGATTCCTTACCGCTATTTTCGAGAATGTAGAAAAGTTCTGGCTAAAAATAAATGTTACCGAATTAGAATCGTATTATACTTTTGTTAAATTTTTGTTAAATAGGAATTCAGTAGTCAGATTGTATTAATACAATATACTTCGGACGTGCTACGTTGTGTGCAACTCCGGATACAATTATGACTTGTTACGTACAGAAACAGGCAACTAAGCGACTAGCTGGAAAATAAGTCGTTTTACAGTATTTCAGATAAAGGATAGGAGAACGATATTACGACTCTGTGCAATGGGACGATTACGTCGATATTTGTAAAATTTTAGAATTTGGCGAAGTGATCAAAAACAAGGATAATTAACTTATTTCCTATGGTGTATCTTAGTCCATTAGAGATCAAATATTGGTAAAGGAGACATAAAATGTGTAGTACAAAAGAAGTATTTAACTTTGGTTCTTTATGTCATTGAATAATTTGATCGCACGTGCAAGACGAGAAGATGGATTGAGATTTGTGTTCTCCATTACCGAACGTTCTACTTCTTGTATAAGTGTATTATTATTATTTCTTTCTCCTTCAATTAAATATAGACATATAGCTTATTTACGTGCAGTTTTTGGTCTTTCACAAAATTCTTTATCCCAGTCCGATTTCAAAGAAACAATTTCATTTACTCTTGTTACTTAACTAATGTAAGTGTTGGTACATTACTGTATAAATATGTTGTTATATTTGGCGTTCCGTTTATGTGTTACAAAAAACTAAATAACAATTTTTAAAATTATGTTAATTCTATTACCTTGTTAATGTCCCCTTCAGTACAACTAATTCATGAAAGGGACAAAATACACTTTTTAAAAAATTGAAAGGAATGGCATGTAAATGTAGAAGCAGGATAATGGTATTATAGTCAAATAGTCGATCTATCCAATAGTACCAAAAACAAGTAAAATAGTCTTTAGTTTCATTTATAATGCCTTTGAAACAAATGTCCATTTCATGTCACTTCTTCCCTAATTACACTTATAATCAATGTCTTTTCAGATAAACAGCAATTCCAGTGATTTATTAGAGAGAGATTCAACTAGTCTTGCTAGTTCGTTCTTTAGAATATCATCAGAGAAATAGCGAATCGCGAAAGTTACCGCGATTTTTCCAATAACGTGGAACGTGTAACAGGATCTACAATAGTTGCCAGGCAGGATTAAACGAAGTTCTTAAACTTGCTATTACCCCTGACATGCCGAAAGTTTATAGCCAAGAAAGAAACGAAGGGGAGCGAAGGATTCCGATCGATTTTGGCCGTTCTTCTACTCGTCTATCCTCTCGTGCTCTGCTTCGTTTCTCTGTTTCTCGTTTCGAGTTGAACGAATGTATGTCTTTCTCTCCCCGTTATGTATATCGTTTATCCCGTCGGAGTTTTTCCCAGCCAACAGCTCCGAGAAAGTGTAATTCCATCGTGCAATCTAACTTTCGGCCTTAATGCTCGCCCAATTCATTGATCAACCGTCTCCTATTCGTACATTTCGATCGCAAATGGAAACCTGCATCCGAGCTTTTATAGCTACAGGGCAAAATATTCGACGGATCCGTCGTATTGCTTCTGGAATCAGCATTCAATTGAAAGCTTGTTTCATAGTAGCAACATTCTGATAAAAATTTAAAGATTTATGGATTTTATGGTCGTATAGTCAGTGTTAACAATGACGAGTGAAATTGATTCAGAGCAGCCATGTTCAACCTGCGACCCGTCAAGGTCTTATGCGCGATCCGGCATCCATACATTCATTGTCATCAGCCAGTTGCTTATGTAGGTATTAATAAGTAGTATGGTTTTGAGGCTCTCAAAAGGAGCCTATAGAACCTATAGAAGGAGAACTATAAAACAATTGGTTGAATAGCGATGTCATTGGAGAATGTCGTTGGAGAAAAATAACATGATCATTCTTTCTCTTTTCAACACTAACAATAAGCGTGTTTCAACTCGATAAATGATATGCTACGATTCACTTCGGCAATTCGATTTCATGGGCCTCTCACTCGATTCTCGGAACTCTCACATTGCGTGCGAATAAAATATTATAACGATAAAGTTCTCAATTTCGTTTGTTTCAAGTATGCGAAAAATGTGATAAACTGTAACTTTATTCACGGATAGAATCCTCTGTGCTACATAAATAATAGTAATTCATACAGTTTTGTGTACCAGAATAACAAAGAACGAAATACGATATTAGAATAATAATAGTAATAAGATAGATAAGAATAATAGGATAAAACAAAGTAATAATAATAATGGTAATAACAGTAATAATAAAATAAGAACAGACATTAAAATAATGTGTACAGAAATCGACTTATTGATCCCCACTTGGATAACATAGTGTGAGTAGCACGTAGTAATTATAAGCCCGATTTCTTTCAAATGGTAAAAAATTTGTCTCATCAAAAACAGGATTCATTTCTAAATAAACGCTTGAGTGAATTTAAGTTTCTTTTATTACTTATCTTATTATATTATAAAACATATTGTATATATGTATTGTTATTATATACATTATTATACATATATACATACATATATACGGTGTCCCCAGATTAAACGATCGAACTGCATCAATAAGTTCTATGAATAAAAACAGCAAGAAAATATTATATAAACATATATCTGCAAAGGCTTTATAAGAAGGTTATAATAAAAAAATGAACCTAAAGTCAATAACGAGTTCGTTGTTGGTACATCGAGAGTTAACAATAAGGCGACGGTATTCATGAAACCTACTCCTTCCAGCCATGTTTACTGTTTTAAGCCCCTCCGGTAGAATGATGACGAGTCTAGCTTGTCATTGGATTTATTATTAAGTCGTACTGGAAGGGGTTGAATAGTCGAACGGAATATTGTAGAGATCAAATTATATAAATATCTGTACTGTTATAATGAATTAGTATTAGTTCCGAAATGTCATTTCCCAGTAAGAACTAATAGAAAAGATTAATAATGCATTCACTGAACTGATTTTCAGGCGCTAGAAATTTTAATTGTTAATAACTCGAATGATCTTGACTATCCGACCATATAATTATATATATTTATAAACAGAAGAACGAATTCAAAGTTTCAACTAAAACGACGATTATGCGTTCTCCCTGTGAGTGCCCTCTAAGCTGACCTTATTAAGACGCTCCATGCCATAATTCGAAATCATAATTCGAGAGGACCGCAAGAAATCGACTTGCTCGACCCTCTTTGCTATCTTTACTCACCGCATCAGCTTCGTTCTTTCACGAGTTTAAAGCGTTCATCCAGCAACGAAAAAGAAAAGATGAAACATCGAGTTGTCGTACAAAGAAAAACACTGGGATCGTAAGTACGACGTAGTATATCATATCGATCGAGAGTTTTCCAGCAGAACTTCCAGTTACTTTGCTTCGCTGAACGATAACAGGTGGCTGAGCAGAGCAGCCCTAGAAAAGGAAATTGATATTATGTTCTCGATAAAAATGGCGGAGCACCGCTATTTTGACGTAGGTGCGCGGCGACGCGATGCGTACGGCGTTCATAAAGCTTGCAAACGTCGACGTGTGATATGTTATCATGGAAAGAACAGAGAGTTAGCCTAGTATCCCATGTTATTTGATAAATTAAACAAACGTGGGATACGAGCTTGGCTTTTATTAAAAAATATTATAATTTTCATTTATAATCTATGAAATATCATTTTTATTCAACAAATTTCAGAAAACAGTCAATTCAATTTTGCAATTGAAAAATAGAGTAGATAAATAGCCCTTAGAAATCTTCTGCTCTTTGCATTCCAAGAAACGTAAGAAAGAAGTCGTTTCGTTCGTTTAGCATCAGAATTCCTAATACAGCTGTAAACTTAAAGTAAAAGAAAGAGTATCCAATAATCTTAGCAAATGTCGATAACGAAATAACAGACGGTAATCCAATTGAGAAAGTTCTCTTCGGCTCCTCAAACATCAACGAGAAATGCTACGGGCGTCGTAATAATAAAGCTTGAAAGCAATCATTCATTTCCTCCGTTTCCCTTCGGATTCTGAGATTCAACGATTCAGGGCGTACGGTCGAGAAAATTAAGCCAAATGCTATTTCTTCCATCCGAATTTAAATTTCGCCTTTTGTCAAATATTCGAATTAGCTTTTCATCGTAGCTCTATCCTGACCAAAGAGTCCTTTTTTTTTATGACCTGGTCTTTCAAAGGAAAGACCTGCTCATTAAGGTCTTAGTTATAACTCACTCGAGATCTCTGCTTTTCTCCAATATTTCTTTCCTCATTAGCATTGACGCGATTTTGGTTACGGTTTCTGCTTATTTACCACCCTACGTGTAATCACGAAAAGGCTGAATCGGAAACACAAATCAGTTGTATCTTTCGCGGTTATTAGTACCGTAACACAGTTGTTTCTTTGCCATATTTATTAATATTACACAAACAATGCATAAACTATAAAAATATAAACAATTTTGTTATGTACAAATATAAAATAAAAAAACAAATGTTATAATAAAATACTGTTAATAAGAGTGGAACGTAAAATAATAATTTATAATATTAGAAACAGAAAATATAGTATAAAAAATAAACCATTACAGTGTTAATAATAATGTAATACTGTATTACAATATAATAAAGGAACACAACATATTGTATTATTATTATTAAGAAGAGTTCACATAAAAGTCTTGTTGTGTACTCTATTATACAGGGTATTTCACCTAACTTGATCACCTTAAATATATCGCTTATTTTGTATGATAGAAAAAATATTAAAGAATTAATATTAAATATTCTGTTCGAAGGCGCCAATACGGCGATGGGCCGAATTTTTTTTTCAAGGTCATTTTTTCGAGATTCCAGCAAGACTTTATTTACCGCCTTCAAAAATGTATCCAGGTTCATGGTGCACATTTTGAAAACTTTCTAAAATAGACATTTAACTTAAGACTGCTTCAGTGAAATTGGAATTCCTTTATCTACCATCCCCGAACGCGCACTGAAGTTACTGACAAACATTTCATAATTTCCTCGATAAGGGTCACGTGAGGGTCAATATATTGCACCACGTTGGATTCGTTCTTTTATAAGCTATAAGACTGTTATAGTAAAAATACGTAGTCTCATTTAAAAAAAATACGATTGCCACGAAATTCCGAAAAAATGACCTTGGAAAGAAATTCGACCGATCACAATAACAGCGCCTTCGAACAGAATGTTTACTTCCTCTGATATTTTTTCTATCATACAAAATAAACGATATTACTAACTGCATATTTTTGAAATGTGATCGTAGAAAACATAATGCATCTAAATACATCAAAATGCGTATTTCAAATAACAGTAGATGCCCAATAAGTTAAATTGAACCCTTTACTAAAAAAAAATATTTATTATTTATAGCTAATACCGAAAATACCGGTATTTTACCTCAGCAAATACTGGTTTCACGAAATTACAAAATAATACGAAATGCCGGTATTGCAATCACTAGACACAAGTCAAAAACCTGTATTTGTGAATTATCACCATCCAAGAATTGGATAAACAGACTATCAAACACTAAAAGTGCACCAAATTAGCCTCGAATCCCACCCGTTATAAGGTACTACAGTCACTTTTCTTGTCGTGAAGCTTTCTCCGCACAGATTCGGCAAGAATAACACAATGGCAGTTGAGTATCGAATCATCTAGTGCATGAAAAACATATTTGAAAACTGTCGTTGGTTATTTGGCTAAAATTACTGGTTATGAAATCTGTTTTTTTTTTTAATTTGTTAAGCTGACTGAATAGTTGTGCCCAATTTTCCTTAAACATTAATCTTTTACTTGTGTCACTTTAGAAATACGTATGAGATTTGATAAGTTGTTGATTTTAATTGAACCTGAAATTGAAAGAAATTATACTATAGGTTGTATTCACTTGATGAAACTTTTTAAATACATCTGGCGTTCGTTGAGGCTGCTTGCTATATTATAAGAATAATAAATAATGGAAGACGCAAAGAAAAGGAGGTGGGAGTAGACTATGTAATTATCGCAATAGTCCGCAATTAGCTAGTGTCCACATTTAGCCCATTGCCCCTTACATGCAGGAACGTCAAACAAATAAGATCAAATGTAATGAAAATTATCTTTTACTGTGACATCTTCCACATCTACGCGTCCTTGCGAGAACTTCTTCCAGTCGGTCTGTTTCACGGCACACCATCTATCATTAAGCGATCGTTAAACTTTCGTATCTAGTTTGAATACAGTGGAACATCTCCCCTATTCAGCGCCGACGGCCCATCATAAATTATATCGGGGCGCCCGAATCCGTTGAGTTCTTCTATTTACGAAGGATTAATACGGTGCGTAATCTTCCAAGACATTAGCTTAAGGACTGATAATATTTGCAACGTCGCGTAGCACCGTGATTGCTAAATTTATCGTCGTTTAGAAACAGAGAATCTCACACCCCAGCTTCGTCAGCCGTTTTATCCCTCGAGCTTCCCGCCCTTTGATTCGCAGCGTCTTTTCATTTCGAGTTACTTTTTCCCGCCGCGGAGCCAAAAGTCAACGATTTACATTTCAGTCAAATTCTTTCTTCTAAAATCGAATAAAATACGGAATGGATTTTGCGCAGAGCGTGGAGTATCCGATCTTATAAATTTTACTTTAAGTTTACGAGCTCTTAATTTCAATGAATGTTGCATAAGTATGCAAACTAAGTTTTATCCTCTGTTTTATAAATTTTCATGTTATTTACACGAGTCACATTCTATATGTTTGTGAAAGGAAAATGAAACATGATCAAGACGCGATCTTCATGTTAAGTAGTGTTACCCATATTTAATTATGTTTACAGAATTTACGTCAGCGAGGTGTTTCGGCAAAGCGATAAAAGTTAACTTATTATTCCGAAAAAGTTCAGACGGTCTGAAATTAATTTCGCGGTTGCGTTCGTCGGTCAGTCTCAACGGGCTATTATATTTACGTGGTTTCCTGAAGCCCTGCAGCCATCGCATTCCGGGCTACGTTCAACCCGCTCACAGTTGAACCGTGTTACATGGGGTAGTTTCGAGAGCTGGAAAGAAGAGTATAAGCGAATAGACCTCACACAAGGGAACACGATCAGAGGTAACTTTGGTCAAAGCATTTCTTCATAATTTTAAAAATCTATTAGTCTCACTTGAGAAATATTATTAAACTGGCCGTTGCTCTCGTTTCAATCCACTAAACGCGGACCATTAATCACGACGGTGTGGCACGGAGTGCCGGAAACGGCTAGCGATCGTTAAAATTTCCGATCGATTGTTCGAATCCGAATGAAATATAATTCAATAGCAGGTGATAAATTATTTTACCTATCCAGACTGAACGTTCGATAAATTACCTCTCTATTTATTAACTTAATATCGCTCTTTGTTCTGTTTTTTCATTTCGTTTTTGTTGTAATGAGATACCTGACTATCAATTCATCTGATAATCTGAGAATGTCACTGCTATTAAGTATTTCTTTGAATTCCATTAAGGGGCCTACCCAGTATGACCGCCCG
>NW_017165399.1:35581-43730 GCF_001652005.2 Ceratina calcarata | reverse complement strand
ATTGTTTAAGTCATATAAATTAAAAAATATTCTTAAGGCCTCCACACACAATGTTAGATTTCGAGCTCGCTTGTTCGAAGTCTTGAAGGCAGCTTTACATGCTACGCTGCCGGATCGTCAAGTCACTGACGGCTTCGTTGCTTACAATATTTGGATGATAGGTCCAGTGCTATTTTTCATGCAGGGCTGCCTGCTAGTTTAAGAGTTTAACCAATCGCAGTGCAGGATTTTATCACGTGATATAGTCAGTCATCCATTTGAACATGGTGCTAACTGTCAATGTAGCAGAGCAATATGCAAACGAATAAGCTTCGTGTGAAGCTGAACTATACGCGTGTTCCCGAGAGACTAGGACCGGGCACAGTTCAGTTTTTGATCGTTCTGCACACCTCAACGCTTTATCGTGTATACTGGACCGTGTGGAGGGAGTTCGCTGCGATCTCTACCACTTTCCAAGCTGCGCGAAACGGTCCTAGACTCTCGGAAACACGAGTATAGCAGTATTTCCTACCGACCTTCAAGCAATATACCATTACTAGCTCAAAATCTAGCACCGTGTGCAGAAGCCTTTAACTTTTATAATCCTATTTTTAAGTGTTCTAATATGATCATTCAGGATTTTTATCACTCAAACATAAAATGGTTGTAAAAACTAAACTGTAAAAAAAAAAGATAATATGTTATTGTATAAAATTCGTTTAAAGTAAAATAAATCTGATTTCATAGTTAAAAGTCGGATAAATAACTTTTATTCATAGTTTTCTTACAGCTCTGTGCAGAAATTGAATCTTATCGATCCGGTTGTTTACATAAAACAAAGTGACACTATGAGTTACTTCCTTCAATTTATAAAAAGGGAATATGTTGCTAGTGTATTAGATACGCTTCGAAAGCATCAGAATTGTTCCACTTGCCACTAGACTATGGATTGTTTCCTTGTCATTAGATAAGAAGAGAAAATAGAATTCCCCTTTCCATTCAGATTCCGGATTAAAAATCTCTGGACGTTTTCTTGTGGAAACTGATAAAAGATACAGTTTTAAAGGAGGAATTTACCGCTCGAAAATATGAATAAGCGGATTAGGGATGGCTGCTTAGAAAGTATTGTAATAGGGCAGGCATGGGCAATTCATTTTTTCCCACACTAGTCGCTCTCCCCAGTATACATGCCTGTATGTTGCATAATGTCAAGCATCCCCACCTTAACTCGTGCCTAAGGCCGTGTCTCTTAAGAGACACTTTTGTCACACGTCTGTTAAGTAGGGCAATACTTGAGAATGTGGACCCTTCCTTCTAAGGACAGAATACATCAGTGGATTTTGAATACATAAAATAATAAACGATTTCCAAGCGTACAATTAAAGTCAAACAATACTACATCACCATAAACTACTTTGAAAGAGCGAAGTGCTGTGAGGTAATAAAGTTGCTTCGAAATAACGTCCACCGACCACTTACCTAAATAAAAACATATAGTTCCGTGTAAAGTAACAAGGATTGCAATCAAATCTCAGGACCCCCACTCTGACCGCCGATAACCCCAGCGGTATCCGTGCATCTGCGACACCCCAAAATGTATCCCATCTGCAAAAGAGCCTAACTAACCCATCCTGCCCTTCCCTAGAAACACTACATTTACATTTTTCATATTTCTTACGTAACGAATTCAACATCTAACATCCGCTTGAAACCATCGCAAATAATTCTCTTTTTCCTTGCCAGTTTATAATATAATCCATTAATAAAAATTCTAATTAGCAATCTGTTATGATTTCAACTAGGATTTCTTAGGATAATGGCATCTAATACAAAATGTCTGATTCTAAAAGCCTGCAAAACGAGAATTATGCATTTTTATCAGTGAAATCAAGATAAGAATTTGAAATAATAAATATTCATATGTTAATTACGTGAAGTAGTAACATATCCAGTTAGCCAAGACAGAAGCTAAAAATTTTACATTATGGGAAGTGTTTCAACAATTGCTCACTCTAATTTAATGAACACTCTGTATATCCTTTAGAGGCTTGAATGAATTGTTGACAGATCACAGCTTCATAATATGTAGCATAATAATGACAATCGCATAAAAAGTGAATACAAAGTCATCCCGATTCTATCTAAAAATTGCTAGGGAATCGTTTTTATCGAACTTCTTCGTTAAGTAAAGTAGCAGCGTATCTAGTCAGCCGGTACAGAAATTGAAAATTTTACATTATCGAAAGTGTTTAAAAAATTGCTCACTCTAATTTAATGAACACCCTGTATATTATTTATGAACTATTAACGAGTCATGCTACTACTGTGGATTTAACATAATAATAATAATAGCATGAAGATTTAATGCAAAGTCATTCCGGTTCTATGTCACAAATGCTGGAGTTTCTTCTCTACGGAAATTTTCTGTTAAGTAAAGCAGTACCGCATCTAGTCGACCAGGGCAGAAATTCGTCGATAGTAGGTCTCCCCGGGAAGTGTAATTTCCTGGAGTCTTATTGTTTCCCTGACCCATTACAGGGCTATCGTTTACACAATGCCGACTATCTTTTAACCGAGACTGGACCGAAAACGTCTGAAGAGGAGTTCACGAGACCCCTCTCTTAATGTACATCCAATTGCAAGGGTGCATCGAGTTAACGAAGATATATCTCTATATGTGTATACAGAGACCGCTAGCAATTACATGCTATCTTTCTGAGAAGCTCGTGAATAATTCTCGACACGAGTACTTCGAATTTTTAATCGTATGCTGGTTATTCCTGTCACGGGGCCTTATTCTCCTAAGAGACAAGACGTGCGAAAAGCGGATCGGAGAAGATGTTAACGGTTATGTATATACATATGTACATAGGGATGCACAAATTGCAAGCAGGACGGTTACCAATACGAGCTAAAATTTTAATAAACTGCTAGCGGTAGCCAGTTAGAATTCACGGGTTATACGTATTATTTCTTTTTCTCTCTCCTCTTGTCGTCTCCCGATGAACCCGGAACCAACGATATGGTCTACCTTTACGAGCACGAATCACTTACACGCGAGAGGAGGAGCTACCGTATAGCGGATACGGTGGTCGACGAAACGAGACGTGACTTGAATTCGCACGCCCAGACTCATTTACGATCCACCGAGCGATAAGAATTTAATTGCGTATTAACATAAGCCCGAAGGGATGCAGGCTTGCTCTTTGCCAAGTTTTCCTCAACGGGACTCTGCGGTGACGGGACACTTCTCAGAGGTATATTAACTAGAAGAATATGGGAAGGGTAAGAGTGTGTTGCACGGTGGGTCAGGTTGAAGAATTAGCTATTCATAAAAATTTTATTCAAAGACTAGATTAAAGACTGCAGCATATAGGTCATTGAATTGACGCCACATATTATACTATGAACTGTAAATAAAAAATACATAGCGATATTTACAAAAGTGAACCTGATGTTAATGGTTTATTAAGAATAATTCTTTTACTCATTTATGTTGAGATTTCGAGAAGAGTGTACGTCGATTCATTTTGACATGTACGACATATATCATTCTTAAAAAAAAAATGGGCACCTCATATTTAACAGGTTGTCCAAAACAACAATGAATATGGAAAGAACAATTTTTTAGGTGAAAAATGGAGTTTATCAAAGTTTCATATGTAAACGTTTATTTTAATCAAAATTGTTAAGGTTGTATAAATCCGTACA
Organism: Ceratina calcarata; assembly: GCF_001652005.2. Taxonomy (NCBI): domain Eukaryota; kingdom Metazoa; phylum Arthropoda; class Insecta; order Hymenoptera; family Apidae; genus Ceratina; species Ceratina calcarata. Next base: position 40,040 of record NW_017165399.1, on the reverse strand, counting down.
TAAGAACAATGACAAAGCATTCAAATTTTAACGGTGACGAGATATTAGATTAATAAAACACTGTACAAAATTTTAGGAATTTTGCGAGTCTATTAAAAAAGTTATTACATCTTAAATTCTCATGTCGAATGACAGAATCTTGATTTCATTTATGAAAAAATATAAATGCAACAATGTCAGAATTTTGTCATTTTGTATAATTCTTAATACATGATTTAAAAATATTTTACAGTTGAAATAATGTCAATTTCGAGAATATTATTTGAGATATACAATAAACAGTATAAAAAGTAAGAATTATAAACATGTAGACAATAGACATAGACAGTTATAAGTCACGTACAGCCCAATCAAAAATTAGCAAAACTGTGTATTAGAATATTAGAATTATGCATTAAAAATTTCTTATGACTGAGGAAAACAGGTCGAACGATTTTATACACCTTACTCCTCTGCAATTATCATTTTACCTAAAAGTTCATTGCTTCAAATATTGGACACAGCTTTTTATTACATGTCTTAACTTTTGGCAGAGATCTGACGGCTCATACAACCTTAATAAATATCATTACTTTTGTCATTTTTAAATGTAGTGGACTTTTAGAGGACAGTTAAACATAAATGTGACGAGTCTAATTTTTTAACAAATGAACAGCTAATTCTTCGCCCTGGTGCACTCTATGTCGGTCATATAAAAATATCATAAATAGAAAGTTGCATGACGTACGCATATTTTTTATTCCATTAAAGAAGAGAGCAAAGAGGAATTAGTAAAACACTTTAATACCTCGGATCGTAAATAATCACGATGAGAAATATTAATTCCACGTATTGCGATCCCCGATCCATAAAATTTCATCTACTTTATCTATATTATGCACGACATACACCGTTACTCGTCCGCGGCAAAATCCGTATTTGCGGAAACCAGTAGCGATATTATTAAAAACAGCATGAAGCGTGAAATGATATGAAGTATCAGTGTAGAAAGGATAGTGATATCGACAGCGTCAGTGATACTCCATGAATGCAATAAATTTTAATTAAACGATCGCTGATAAAAGCAGCGCGCACTCGGTGACTGATCACCCAGCGAAACGAGGAGCATCTGTTTCGCTCGATTCGTAACGCACAAGCCGGGAAACAAAGGACGGGCGAGGATTTGAGCAGCGCTAACAATACAGAGAAATTAAGCGCACGGTGAAAGAAAACAGACAGACAACAGCGAACAGGAATATTGAGGCGATCGTATACGGACATCGTGAAATTCCGTAGAATGCCAGTTTATCGAGCGACTTAACTGGAATAAAAAGTGAAGCAACTAATGAGACGAGCTTTGGAGCAATGAAAGTTTTTCAAACTCGACTTCAAATTACTCCGATAATCGTCTCTCGTCTGTTCTTCTATCCGCGCTGAAACTTCTTTGATCGTTTAAGGATCCTCAGTTGGCCTCTCATGTCGAGTAATGTTTCCGAAAGGACGTTAATGCACGTTAATGAGTATTTCCTAGACTTCATCATTGATCAATTATTATTAAGTGTTCGATTCGACGTGAATTGATATCAATTACATTACTGTTCATAATATGTTTCATTAAATTGCAACGAAAAGCTAATATACATATCGAATATTGAGTATAATCCAAAGCTGCTTTAACAAACATTTGCAAAATTATTATGAAAACTCTATCACAGTATAGAAGTAAAATTAATTGGGTCTCCCGTAGTATAACTAGTTCGATATGGAATCAAGGTTTATGCTTGTCTCGAACATAACCCCGCTGTCTAATTAATCGACAAAAACTTAAATAATTAAGAGGACTAGGTTAATTAAATATATCAGCTGTGGGTTGCATTATTTAGCTCAACCGTTGATTTCTCAACAAATACATGAATCAACCGAATCCTTGTGTATTTTGGAGTTAGATTCAAACTGTATTTAGTGCATTAGGCTCTGTTTTACTTGCAGTGCTTTATTCTCATTGTCAGTGTGCAGACGTCCTTCCGAGCCATTCAAATAAAAGAGAAGTAAAAAGTGATTTAAAAAGAGTTTCATTTCTTAGCCCGTTTCTAATAGCTGTAAATTAAATATTGGATATCATGAGAGAGAATTGAATGAATTCTTGCTCTTCTTATATTAACTGCTACGCGGAATGAAAAAGAGATCAGTAAATTAGTCGCAGTCGAATGACGAAGAAAGATATTCGAATGATTTGTAAATAGGAGAAAGAAGAATATATCTTCGATGATCCAGCAGGAACTCAATTGCATAATCGCTCAGTCCGTCGAAACGTAGAATGAAACGAGGGTATTAAATTTATTCCATCGCCAATATTACTCCAACTTTTGCTGGTGCGCGCAAACCATTAAAGCCAGAGCAGTGTGCTTAAACTCTTTTCGATTGAAATATTAACGGCGATTGTCGGATAAAAAGCGTGGACGGCCGTTGGAAAATATATAAACGACCCGATATCGGCAAAAATAAACGGGAGAAAACGTGAACAACGGAACACGATCATCGAATCGATGGGTAACAATATCTAGTATTCGAGATTGCACATCGTGTTACAAGGAATTGGTGTGTATCGGCTGATTGCCTCCGTGCCCATTTATGACGGCGATTTCGCTATTTCCTCGAGTCGTCGGGCTTGAAATAGAGTGAACCGAAGTGACAGTGGGATGGAGTTGAGTCGAGGGTGGAAGGGGAATCCGTGTGATAGCGAAGAATTTATTCGCGGTATCATCTCTAAGGGGAATCGAATTTTAAATGTAATTCTTATGGCGTGGACATTTTTATTGCAAATCTTCATTCCTCGAAATTTCGTAAATGGTGTACACTAACTCCTGTCGGAATGTTAACGATCGTGTTAGTCTTTTTGACACGCGAACTGTTGGGTAATGGTTCAATCTATTAACGCGCGAGGTAAAATGCATTCTCCCCCGCAACTTCCAGCTCCGTAAAAAAGAGAGCTCCCTAAATTCGCTGACCCCATTAACTGGCCAGAAAAAATTCACCGAAATTCTAATTACTTCGCGCTTTCCGACCGTTCGCCTTTCATCAACATGAAACATGTAGATCCTCGTTAAAGTAACGCAATAAACGCGGGTCTTCTCGTTTCAGTGCTCGACACGAAGGCGTAGTGTCGCGATTATACGAGATAAAATTCTTTCTACCTGACTTAACGCGTTCAGAAATATTCGACGCGTGTCTTGGAACAATCTTACAAGTCATGCAAACTTGAGAAAATGCAATTAAATTTAGGGTTCCGTGCTACTATCTTCTTATAGAAACAGAGATTTAAAATGATTCTCGGTTTTTGCTACCCGTCATCTACATTCCAATCATCATTACTTCAATCGATTTTGCTACGACTTAGACTTTTTCTATCTGCACAAGCGGAATGTTTCGCTCATAATTATTTCTATTTCTCGTTGCTCCTCTTCTTAGTTGTAATTTTGGCATTCATTTTTTTTTGTCTCATTCCTTATGTTTAAATTTAATTTTAAATACATGTAAGAAATACTAAAACATATGCTGATCAAAACTGCGTTTATTGACAATCTGTATTTCGAAGCGTAACGAGAACATGTCGAAAGCCGTTTTGTAAAAAGTGTCTGGGTCGTTTCAGCCCTTTGTCTATTTCGAACCCTTGTCCTTGCGTTGTGTCCTTGGGCCCAAACAAAGACGTTCGAGTCCCGAAGGCCTGGGCATCTGGTATCCATCCTTTCGTGCCTTCTTAACTGTCCGTTTCCTGTCCCTTATCTCTCTTACATACATTTTTAGTTTAAGTCAAATTAGTTAATTTTTCTTATTTTTATAGAATATTATTTATGTTTTCTTTTTCTTAGTTTTCTTGACTAGATATTTTCATATTCAATTAATAACGTGAGGTACTATCGGAACTGTCTTCCTTCGTGAAGCATGGAGTTCGATAATATGCTAGTCATCTCTGTATTTGTACACGCAATCGCATTATTGTGTTGTCTTTCCTTTTCAGTAATATTTCGGAAACTGAAAAATACCCGAAAATGAAATTTTTAATTTTTGGTTCAATCACTCTCCCTGTTCTTTCTCTAAATTCTCAAGTCAATCGAAATCTCATTGCAATTTCCACGTCCGCGTTACTTCAACTCGCGTTCATCCTTTCGATTATAATTATTCAACGTATACGGGATTGGAACATGTTTGAGAACAAATACGGCGCATCTCGAATAACGTCGGCCGCGCATGTTTGTGCATGCAAATATCAATATTAGTACGCGCATCGTTCGCACGATTCGCGTTTGTTTATCCTGCCGCGACTAGCGCGCAATCCCTACCATTGATCATATAACGTATGTATACGCACAGTGACGTACGTACGCGCTATATTTTCTTTCATTAACGATTAACATTCCCTTCCCCCATTTTTTAGAATTAATTATTAATTTCTTTATAAGTTTTTTTTACAAAAATCAAG
>NW_017165399.1:30832-35303 GCF_001652005.2 Ceratina calcarata | reverse complement strand
CTATTGGAAAAATTATTACTTGTAAATTCCTATACTAGTATGAGCTACTGTATATTTCTAATCAAAACGCTTGAAAGTATACAATATTTGATTAATCATTTCGTACTTTCAAATCATAATGACTGGTTAAACTTCTGCGATCCTGAAAACCTCATAATAAGTCAGTTTTAAAATGATCCTGAATATTATATTTATAACGCAAACAACATCTCAGATATGGAAAGGGATTATTTCTACCCATAAATCGCTTCTCTGCATACAAAAAGACAGCTAGGGGTCAGGTAGTCCTTCGAATGTCGGTTGACACACGTGGCGGACGGTGACGGTTATACGTGCTTAATAGTTCTCAGCTGGCAGATGTGCACCTTACCTTTTTTGAAGAGTCGTGGAATTTTAAATTTATGAGGGTGGTTGTGTCATTTACGGTTTGAAATTCTTGGACTTACTAAATGGTTATGGATTTTGTCTAATCGTACTGCACCTCGTGTTTTTTTTATGATCTTTAGCAAACTGTGAATTTTTATTGAGGTCTAGTCTTCACCTATTTTTGTTTTTCATCGTTACGAAGTTACAGGTACATACCCTCCAAATGTAGACATCCTAGATCAAAAAGTTTAAGCTGGGCATTGATCAGTGAGTGAGGATACTGAACATTTTCTTTTATACATATGTCGAATTTGTATGTAGACTACATCTAACTACATGATTCTTTACAAGATCATCAAATCTTTTTTAAAATATTGTAATAATTGAGAACATTGAATTGTATCACGCGAGGAATCATTATTACAGATTATTATTATTGTTGCAACGAACAGACGATGCTTTTTACCTCTTTGAACGAGTTTTACAAACCTGTACCGTAATGAAAGAGTCTACGTATGTATACGTGAGGATGTACACACGCCTACGCATAGGAGAAAGGTTATGCGCGATGGCAATGAAAGAACGCTTTAACTTTAACGAATGAGCAGCGCCTGAAGCGATCGTCAGGCTCCGTGTTTCTCTTGTAATGAATACGAAGTTGAATAACATCCGGCGTCGAGCGTTTACCGGGTTTATTTTAACTCTGCGAGACTCGCAGGCTCGCTCCTGCGACCATTCTCATCTTCGTCTGCTGCTTATTGTTAGTTTCATCGCGCGACTTATTTTTATCTACCATCAGTTTGATAAAAAAAATATTTATATAATAAAAAAAAATTATTATTATGCAGAAAATAGTTTTTAACACAGAAGAATGAACGTCTAGGGGACAAGTGTCCTTAAATTTTATTGGATCGGTAGAAGTATCGTCGCCGATGTTCTCCGGTCCTACTTACCGTTGTCGCATAACGGTTTCTCCTAACCGAAAATCTACGACCCTCCTACACGCAGCAGAGAGAGAGAACAGGTATGACACAGGTAGCAATGTTCCCTAGTCCTTACCTGGCAAAGTCTACAAAGGAATGAATTATTTTTTAAAACAATAGGAATTAAGTTTCATATTTTGTAGACTTAATAAATTTGACATCAGGAGAATTTAATTAATTCTTTTAGCAAAAGGGGGTTCATTGAATAGGGAATAATTGCCAGAAATCGCAATTTCTGGGGTCTTGCAAGTGCGCGATAGGCCGAGGCCGGGAATGTATAATACGCGGACGAACGGAGATAAAGCTGCTCCAAAAGGATTTAAGTTCAGAATCCCTTCTCTGTCATAGACAAGCGTATTAACTCGTCTCCTGCTATATGAACTGCACACGCGATATCGTTACTCTCTAACTACTAGCTACACATTAATAACAATCGTAAAAGGTAGAAGTAGAATGTATTTCGCCATACACACACATAGACAATGCACAGCAATATGCTCATTTCCTTCTCACATTTAAATTCCAATTCAATTTCGCAACAATTAATTAATTCGACTATTCACTGAAGAGTCAATGGAGACGTTCTATTAACCAACTTATTGCATGGTCAAAAGTATTTGGTGTCATATAGAAAAACAAGAGAATCTTAAATTATGTACTTACTCTCTTGCATTAAAATATCAAGCTACATTGCCATCGATTATCCTTCTCTTTTAGGACGACAAGAGTTTACCAGAATGGACCTGAGTTGTCAAACAAGTAATTTATTATGAGGATGCTACTCAAGATTATGGGTTGTCAAATCATTCGCAGGAAAGCCTTTATTATAATCATTCATTATAAATATAAAAAAATCGATGTGATAAAGGCGCAGTGGGACAGATTGACTTTCCAAATGGACAAAAATTTTACATTGCTTTATGGAGTTCAAGTACGTCGAAATATTGTTGCAATTAAATATTACTTTCAAACTGCATTTAAATATTACTTTCAAGCAACGTTTTAAGAAAATTTAATGATATGGCCACTAAATTAGTTCTATATGTTAGGCATTCTAAAAAAATAGAAGAATATAATTTACGCTCAATAGAGTATTTTACATTTATATGAACATATGTATTCAAAATAATTGCACGAACGGTATTATTTAATAAAATTTATAATAAATAACATACAATAACAAGATATAAATGAAATGCCAACAAAATATTAGTAATAATGCAAAAGTGAAATACAAATTGAATATAAATAATGAATACGTAACTGAGAATATGACATAAATAGTGCAGGATAGTATTCGTTTTTCACAAATACATATAATATCGTATATATTACACCGATTTATGTATAATAAAATTATATAGTTCTTTGACATTTTCAAATTTATTAATTGAGTTTCAGAAGTCAAATATTTCTTTTTTTATATTGAATACGTCAAACCTAAAAATAAAACATCACGTATGCAATAGCACTTATTAGCAGCTGATTTTTGTTAAGGTTAATTCTTTATAGTTTATATTTGACACAAAAAAATTTGAGAGCGATGCCTCTTAGTAATAATTGTACTTGGAATTACGTAAATCCTACTATAAGAAACAAAGTTCGATAAATTGTCGTGTAAATTATCGTAAAGTGTAACTTTCTGTAAGATTAAAGAATGAATTCTTCTGGTTAATAACCAAAATAATGTTTGACACGAGAGTTAAGTATGAACGTGGGCGTTAAACAATCAAGAAGTTGATAAGAAACTCTGATTTTCAACGTTGTCGCTAAGACGATTACAGACAAAGGGGTATTGATGTAAAGCGTTAAACTTAGGACACCCCCTCACCAGCGTGGTCACCACACTCTTTTAAGAACGTCTTCCGGGTCCAGTCGTGCTCAACCTAAACATAACTCCACATAATTCGAACCAATGCGCTTTCCTTGCTTAAACAGAGGTTGTCGTTGCGCACCACTGTTCTCTCCGAGCGGTGCAGAAGCGTGAAAAGGATCACGTTCTCAAAATTTCAAAGACTTCTTAGATAATTTATTTAACCGGAAGATACCCTTAACACGTTGAATGCTACGGGGGTGACCGGTGACCGGCACTCAACTTGGCAGTGACGCCATGGGCGCCACCGACGACCGGCGCGCCCAGATTGATAGAAATATATATAATTTAAACAAATGACAATACTTCGCGAAATCGCACTCTAGCATAATAGGGGTCACCGTCACCGGTGACCCTGTCGCAATTAACATGTCAGACATTGTTATACACTGTAACTTATCTATTGCAGATAATATTTTAACATTATATGTATCGCATAACAGAAAATTCCCGTACGGGCAGCGTATGTCGTTACCGCGGGCATAAACAATTCGGCGGGCACTGAATCGAGGCCCTCGTGGACAACTTCGGCACACTTATTACTACTACTATTTTACATACTTACTACTACTGTTTCGTTGTCGCCGAACGAGAGGATTATACATATGCGCATATGAAGAAAAAATTATTTTTAAATGTTTTTCAGATGGGTAGAATTTATATTATTCGCAAAAATACAGTATAATTTATACATGAGTGCTGTTCTTCTATTTTTTCCGTTGTACTAATTGTTTTTACATTTTGGAACGAACGTTTCGCATGAGTAAACTATTAATGAACATTTAGCGTGGTAACTACTTAATGAATTTCTCATAACAGATTTCGTCTTTTTCATTACAGAAAATAATTGTCTGTTAAATAAGTTGAGCCGAACATACATGAAATTTTTGCGGAAGTTGTATGTAATTGCGGATATTGATCTCGCCATAACACCTTGTAGAAATCTACTAAGTTGTGCACATTTTTCTCGTATTGTTTCAGATTATTGTTTTCTTTTTGCTTTGTAGTCTGACATTTAATGTATTCAAGTGATCAATGAGGTCCAAAAGGAACTCCAAGTCTTTTAGCCAATTGTTGTCTGCCGTTTACATGAAAATTTTATAATAATTCCTCATGAGCGTCAGGCTTATCTTATCTGAACCACGAGGGCCGGTCCCCCACTACTGAATGCCCGCGAGATTGCCCGCGGGCAACCGAGGCTGCCCTTGCCCGCCAGAGCCTATGCTGAGCAGCTCTGCCTTAAGGATAT
>NW_017165399.1:23427-30540 GCF_001652005.2 Ceratina calcarata | reverse complement strand
AATTTATATTATTCGCAAAAATACAGTATAATTTATACATGAGTGCTGTTCTTCTATTTTTTCCGTTGTACTAATTGTTTTTACATTTTGGAACGAACGTTTCGCATGAGTAAACTATTAATGAACATTTAGCGTGGTAACTACTTAATGAATTTCTCATAACAGATTTCGTCTTTTTCATTACAGAAAATAATTGTCTGTTAAATAAGTTGAGCCGAACATACATGAAATTTTTGCGGAAGTTGTATGTAATTGCGGATATTGATCTCGCCATAACACCTTGTAGAAATCTACTAAGTTGTGCACATTTTTCTCGTATTGTTTCAGATTATTGTTTTCTTTTTGCTTTGTAGTCTGACATTTAATGTATTCAAGTGATCAATGAGGTCCAAAAGGAACTCCAAGTCTTTTAGCCAATTGTTGTCTGCCGTTTACATGAAAATTTTATAATAATTCCTCATGAGCGTCAGGCTTATCTTATCTGAACCACGAGGGCCGGTCCCCCACTACTGAATGCCCGCGAGATTGCCCGCGGGCAACCGAGGCTGCCCTTGCCCGCCAGAGCCTATGCTGAGCAGCTCTGCCTTAAGGATATTTTCCGGTTAAATAAATTATCTAAAAAGTCTTTGAAATTTTTTGAATGTTCTCCTTTAAGTGTCCTTTACAATAATTATTGAGGCCTCAATAGGACAAGCGGGGTAAATTTATGAGTTATTTAACATAAAAATTAACATGGGTTCTTATGGAGAAAGCATTTATGGCGCAACATTTCTTTATACTGTGAGGTGGAAATATTTAAACAATTGTTCATTAAGAAATATGTCATTCTTGAAGATCTCACGAATAATTTCCAATACTTTGAACATAGGCTACCAGGACTTTTTATTAAGATATGATCATTCAAACGAAACAGCTAATTAAGTTTTCGACTTACTCCGAGAAAAAATGGTGAGACTTGGCAACGTCCAGCATCTTCCCCTACGCACAGTGTTTCTATACAAGATGAATAGGAAACGTGCGGGCGACTAGTTACCGTTTCGTACACGTACATGAAGGATGTTGCCAAATCTCAGCGACCTGCACAGAAGGTTCATTTTCACACTTCTACTTTTCTTACATTTTGGGTCATAGATCTCAGCGTAGAAAAATGGATTAAACTAATTCTCTCTGCTTTCAGTAGCTTCTATAAACATCTCGAAAGATAGTTGAGTCACATCTCTAATTATTCACTTAACTTTTGTCCACCTAAAGTACTTATTCGTTCTACTGTGGAGGAAGGAGAACAATGTAGATTTCAATTGTTAAGAACGAACAGGATGGATTAACTAATGCTGATTTAAGTGTAAGGTCGAATTATGAATACCGCGATGGATTATAATCTAAGATCAAAGATTTCCTTTTTCTCTAGAGTCTAGAACATATAATCGACGGTTTCTTGGAACTTGAGTCAACGGAGTGAATTATGCAACAAAAAAAATATTCACCACAGTGGATAAACTGATGCGACGAGACAACGAGCGATCTCGCTCCGATCAATATTTTTTTCATCCAGCGAATTTTTAATAGCGCCCGCTCGACTCCTATCGAGACTCGTTACTCTACCGATCCGAGCAGACACCCCACGTTTAACGTTTATTTACAGTTACAGTCTCGAACGTGTGGATCATAATAATAGAGCAGACGGCGGAATTCGGTATAGAATTCAGTGGAAATTAACACGCTCGCGGTTGGGATAGTTTCAAAGAAACCGGGGGTCTCTTTTAATCGGAGTCAGCATAGAACTCGCGATAATTATCGCGAGTAGGAATTTTTGCGTTCCCCTTGTTATTATCTCCAGTCTCGTACCCACGTTACTCCTCTAAGTACTCGCGTATTACTCGCTGACGAGTCACGCGCGTATATCACGTGTTACGGAAAGGAAATAACGGTGAAGGATAGCAACGTAGATGTCGATATCGACATCGATGGTAAATTAAAACGAGGAATAAAAAAACGGGGAGGCAACACGGAGGCGGCGAATGAGGACAAATTACCGATTTACTACTAACGAAAGTTCTGTATAACAATGCACAAGAAACTGACGATGTATTAGTGGCTGATTCGAAACATCGTTATCGTAGTTCCACCCTGTAGTCGGCAGTGGGTGTGTTGGGTTGAAAAATCGAGAAAGAAACGTGTTTGTTTGACTGTTTTTCGTGCACCTAAGTGCTGCGGCGACGCGCGACCTGCCGAATCGCGCACATTGATTCGATTTCGACGCGAAGTATTCGCGAGTGAGAACACGAAGCGAACGAGCGTTGGAACACGGCACTCGGAATGTTCAATAAACAGCGACGTGGAATATGGGCTGAAGCTGGTCTTCGTAATAGTCGTTTAATTTCTCACGTTTCGTTTTCGTTTCTGCCCATGTTACCTCTTTTTTATCCATTTCTCACTCCTTCTTCGTATGAATCTAATTTCGCATGAAATGCTGTGGTTTCAATGATTTCGTTCAGCGTATATTTCCTTATACTGAGAACGCGACAAAACTAGTTGGACAATACATATAGTAAGTAATACATATAGTAAGTAGATCATAAGCATTCATCAATCAATGACTTATTAATCATAAACTGGTAATCTCTTTAAAAAATCGTATATTAAGGCGCTGGGTCACCAAAACACGAATGAGAAGATGTTCCGGGAAACAGGAAAATAAGGCCAGACAGAAGAGGATGAGACGTCTCGAACACTTGTGCCCGACAGAAAGACAATAATCATAGATACAAGCTGGTACATGGATCGCATAATGGATTCACTAAGAGGCCAAAGGAATACGAGTATCAGAGAGCAAAAGGAGAGAAATACAGCTGGAGGTCGCGTATATATTTCAGCAGAATCGAGCGTTCGAAGGGCTAGCCAACATCGAACGGTCTCTTATTAATATCTGAGAACTGGCGCCGTCCCGGTATTTCTCTAGACAAAATCGGTATGATTCGTCTCGATGATTCTTCTTTACTTTTCAACTCCTACAACTTTTCTCTGATTCCGTCGATGAAAAACGAACGACCGAAATCTTAAAATACATTTTCCTTTCCAGAATTTCTTGGCGATTCGTATTTTCAGTTCTTGATCTGTTATGGTTTTGGTAAATATATTTGCACGTGTAATAATTGTTTTTGGATAACGAGAATGGAAACTCTTTTAACAGAGATGATAACACGAGCCTAGGATAAAAAAAATGTAAAAATAATGCAGTTCGGAAAGTCATAAATATTCGGAACTTCTTATTTCGGATTTTCTATACTGAATCGGTAACAATTAACTTCGTTGAAGGGAAATCGTTGCGCATTTATGACGACCAATTAATGGGAGTCGGGACGCGGGTGTCCGTGTAATCAATAATTGTTATATGAAATATAATTGATACATACGGAGTAAGCGACCCGTGTGGAATATGAATGCTATCGGGTAGAAATTAAAAAACCCGATACCGATCAATTGCCTGGTAAAAAGTTCCAGTCGAGTACTATTATACACTGTCAATTTCTTTTATGTTCGCAATGTCTAGAAAGCATGAAGGACGTAAAAATTTGTGTGATATCATAAATAAACGTTGAAGACAGAGAAGCAAAACGCATTTCCTTCTATTATTAACGTAACCCATGAATATATTTTAAAAGTGATTTATTGAAAGTCTTACTAAAACTAATATTTTATTCATCTCATACTTAAATGTCCCATCTACTTCAATTTCTTCAATTTCATGCTGATTGCTGAGACGGCAAAGGAAGAAGCGAATGTAGGAGAGAAAGAAATTGAGAAAAGAGATATGGAAATTTTATTATCAGAGATGCAGAAAAAGTTGACAAAAAGACCACGGAAAGTTTTGATAAAGTAGAAATAATTTCAAGTCATGATTTTGCAAATCCCTTATATGAAGAAAAAAAGGCTAAAAAGTAGGTGATTAGACAAATTGAATTTTAGGTTGAGAATTATTGTTACAGGGGACCTTGTCAGTTGCTGACATTGTTATACTGAAAACTTCTTTCGAAATGGCACAAGAAACGATTGTTGATCTGAAGAAGTTGAAAACAGAGAAGATGCGGAATTTCTGATGAACGAAAGCTTTAAAATCGTTTCGATCATTAATGAAAGATTCAAAGGAGAAAAGTTTTTAATGGAAGGTGCACTAAGCTCCAGGTTAAGTCTTATTAACTTAATGTCTCCTTTCAAAGTAACCAGAAGTTCCTACGTATATTCATTTACAATTAATTAGGAATATTTTATTAATCAATTGCGACATCGTTGCTCGTTATATCTTTATTTTATTTTCGAAATTCTCAAATGGAACTACGCTTTCTTTGAAACGATAGTCCATATTCATATGTCCATGATAAATTAATAATAAAAATAATTGAACAGTCTGATGAGAACGGAAAATGGAGTTGGTGACAGTACAAAAGAAGTAAAATAATATTGCAAAATATCATCAGTAAATCAAATCAAGTCCGTCAGGGTGTTGCTCACGAAGGTGCGCTGAAACCATTTGCTAATGCAACAAAAATCGACGTGGAAAAAGAAAATGAATAGCTGGTCGCAGAAATTGGAGAGCAGAGCGTTGGAAAAAAATGCACAGAGAACGGCGCGGTGCGTGTCGTGGTGTAGGGGAGAGCAGGAGAATTGAATGGATGACCGCTTCCGGAATTTTTATCGAATTCTCACCGCGTAACAAGCACCGAATCGTTCATCGATCGGCGAATCATCAAAGATAACGTAGCTTAGCAGTGGAATGGCAGTGCAACCGACTGGAAATCCTATCGAATAAGAGTGCTGTCAAAAATTCAGTCTGTCCTCTCTCCGAGGGATAATCCTCAAACTGAAAAGTANATATTATGGCGAGCGACATATGTGAATACTATTTACACATTTTTTTCAGCTATCGAGCTACAGAAAGCATGTTTCCAATTTTATTTATTCTACTGTTAAAACAATTCTTGAATACTCTTTAAAAGTAATCCGCTGTGATTTTGACGTTTAATTAAAAATAATGTTGCGCAAAATTGTGACAAGCATGATTGGCGATTTCATTCGCCAGCTTTCCGCCCATCATCAATCGTGATTGCGACAAAACTCAAAGCTTATTTTTTTCCCCTCGCTAATCCTTAGCGCGTATACATACAGGGTGGCCCAGGAAAAGTGTTAGAACCGAAATTAGCAGATTGGGAGGGTTTAAGATATCGCGATGGGCCAAAGGTCATTGAATTAAGCATCATTTGTATCCCAAAAGGGTTGTTTCTGCCGCGATCTGGTGATAGGGATGGAAGCTAACTTCGACATTTTTTAGATATTCGAAATCCGCGACCGGATGTTGTTTCCGAATTGTTTGTACATACCCGTTTGTAACTTCATACCGAGGAGGTTTAATTTGCGATTGATCGCCCTTTTAGCAGTTCGTCAAAATGTTTAGACATGATCCTTTTAGGCGGAGAAGTGGGATCAGGGCATTGTTAAAGACGTGAGGTCTTCAAAGGATCGGGTTAGCGCCGAAAGTTCTTACAGGTAGTCACCACAGGTAGGTACCACATGAAGAACTCCAAAGCCGAATGCATGCCTAATTATCCTCTGGTATTTATAATAAGGTCGACTATAATGTAAACTGAAAAAAAGCCTACGCTTCCTAAATGAAGGAAACTACCGACGACCCTTGAGAATCTTTTTAATCCTCAAAAATAAATTTTCTCGTAAGCAGTGGTCATCAACTGCCCAGCGAGATCCCCACATGCTGAACTCTTCCTTCGGTTGGAACAATAGGTCTCACTGAAAGATCGTCGAAATAATTTGAATCAAATTGAACACGTTCACACTCAGCAATGGATAATGTAAAATCTACTAAGAATGTCTCCTGTAAGAATGTAAATAGGATAAATGTCTTGTACCAGCTATCCTACGGGTTTGTATAATGATTGTACGTTTTTGGCAACGTACATGTAATTCACTATTGTATCTAGCTTTCATTGATTCCGCTTCATATTTTGGTACATAAAGTGGAAACATGTCTTTTACACGGAAAAGTATAAAACTTTTCTTTATTATCCTGACGAATATAGGCTACTTTACCTGCCACATCTACATAAAAAAGAATACGTACCGAAGGTTTAAAACATTCTATAGATTGTCACCGTTTAAGCCTCATAACGGCGAGCAAGAAATCATTCTAACACCTTGACTTTTTGCGACGCAATAAACTTATGAATAGAAAAAAATTGTAAGTTCGTAGCCTGCGTTCCAAGTGTTTATCCATTGTCCGTATCCCCCCCATTACTGGCCCTGTCTCCGGAGTACAATGATCGACTACCTGGGTCTAAAACGTTCTTGTCATTTCCATATTGTCATTATACCGACCCTTACCGCATGCAGGTAGAACATGTAATTGGCGACAGGTAATGTTTGGCTCAAGAAATGCACCTTTGTCGTAGTTACCTCGCACGCAGGTGAAATCCGTGCCATAAACCGCACGGAAGAACTTTCGCCAGCTAATTCTTTCCGATTCTTTCCTTTAAAAATACGTATACGTTTTCGATCCTTTCCTTTAAAAATACGTATACGTTTAGAATTCCACTGGATGTTCTTTGTTGACTGGTTTGTTTAGTGACCGACAGTGTGATAAACAAGTAATTAACGATATCAGTTAGAAGCGTAAAGAGCAATTTTATCGTCCAATTCGATTTCCATGGCTGTTCGATATTGATGCGTACGTTTCACGTATTCGTTACACGCTGTGCTATTTCTTTCTTCCTCGGTTCTTAGTTTTTTCCGAGAATCACGCTCGCAATACAACGCAGCGTAATGGACCGGTAAACAAAATATAAGCCTGCTTCATAGAAATCATCAAATCAGTAGTATTGCAAAATACGTCTATCCCCCTCTCCTCTCCCCTTCGATCATTCGTACGCATGTCAATGTTTCGCGATAATTATTAAACTAGTGAAGCAGCCGACCAAATACTTTAGGAATAATTTTATTCCGAAACAATTAATTCTACTATTAGAGAGTACATTTATCTCGTTTTTGACAAGAATTTTCCAACTTGTCGCGTTTTGAATGCGGCAAGATCGTATTGAAAATTCGAGA
>NW_017165399.1:14463-23420 GCF_001652005.2 Ceratina calcarata | reverse complement strand
GTCCATATTCATATGTCCATGATAAATTAATAATAAAAATAATTGAACAGTCTGATGAGAACGGAAAATGGAGTTGGTGACAGTACAAAAGAAGTAAAATAATATTGCAAAATATCATCAGTAAATCAAATCAAGTCCGTCAGGGTGTTGCTCACGAAGGTGCGCTGAAACCATTTGCTAATGCAACAAAAATCGACGTGGAAAAAGAAAATGAATAGCTGGTCGCAGAAATTGGAGAGCAGAGCGTTGGAAAAAAATGCACGGCGCGGTGCGTGTCGTGGTGTAGGGGAGAGCAGGAGAATTGAATGGATGACCGCTTCCGGAATTTTTATCGAATTCTCACCGCGTAACAAGCACCGAATCGTTCATCGATCGGCGAATCATCAAAGATAACGTAGCTTAGCAGTGGAATGGCAGTGCAACCGACTGGAAATCCTATCGAATAAGAGTGCTGTCAAAAATTCAGTCTGTCCTCTCTCCGAGGGATAATCCTCAAACTGAAAAGTAAAATTTATTATTAGATTTCGTGCGTTTATAAAAGTAAAGATTATAAATATTGCCTGTCATGTATAAAACTATTTAGATCATTAATAGGTGAATATATATTTCGATATATTTACCTAAATTGCATTATTTAAATTAATACTATAAATATTTTGCGTAAAAATCTGCGGTCTAATCATTGTTGCCTTCATACAAATAGAATATCTGAATTTTCTGTTGAAATATATAATTTTGTGCAATACATTGAAAGGAATATGTAAACGAAATTTGTTGCAAGACAGTTACTGCAATGCCTTTGTACGCATTCGCTTTTTCAATGTGTAAGCGTATATGCACACTATCACTAGACTTCTGATGCAAAACGATTATTGTTTTTGCTATACACTGCTACATCTATTATCTTCGCACCTGGCTTTAATGTCCTCTAGTTACCAATGAAGCGTTTAAGTTCCTGCATATTGGGATGGTTATGCAATCTTCTTTATGCACCATTAGTTGAAGAGCTAAGGAAATAAGGGTTTGGAAATTAATAGTAAAATGTTTGACGCTACGTACAGAGCGATATTATGGCGAGCGACATATGTGAATACTATTTACACATTTTTTTCAGCTATCGAGCTACAGAAAGCATGTTTCCAATTTTATTTATTCTACTGTTAAAACAATTCTTGAATACTCTTTAAAAGTAATCCGCTGTGATTTTGACGTTTAATTAAAAATAATGTTGCGCAAAATTGTGACAAGCATGATTGGCGATTTCATTCGCCAGCTTTCCGCCCATCATCAATCGTGATTGCGACAAAACTCAAAGCTTATTTTTTTCCCCTCGCTAATCCTTAGCGCGTATACATACAGGGTGGCCCAGGAAAAGTGTTAGAACCGAAATTAGCAGATTGGGAGGGTTTAAGATATCGCGATGGGCCAAAGGTCATTGAATTAAGCATCATTTGTATCCCAAAAGGGTTGTTTCTGCCGCGATCTGGTGATAGGGATGGAAGCTAACTTCGACATTTTTTAGATATTCGAAATCCGCGACCGGATGTTGTTTCCGAATTGTTTGTACATACCCGTTTGTAACTTCATACCGAGGAGGTTTAATTTGCGATTGATCGCCCTTTTAGCAGTTCGTCAAAATGTTTAGACATGATCCTTTTAGGCGGAGAAGTGGGATCAGGGCATTGTTAAAGACGTGAGGTCTTCAAAGGATCGGGTTAGCGCCGAAAGTTCTTACAGGTAGGTACCACATGAAGAACTCCAAAGCCGAATGCATGCCTAATTATCCTCTGGTATTTATAATAAGGTCGACTATAATGTAAACTGAAAAAAAGCCTACGCTTCCTAAATGAAGGAAACTACCGACGACCCTTGAGAATCTTTTTAATCCTCAAAAATAAATTTTCTCGTAAGCAGTGGTCATCAACTGCCCAGCGAGATCCCCACATGCTGAACTCTTCCTTCGGTTGGAACAATAGGTCTCACTGAAAGATCGTCGAAATAATTTGAATCAAATTGAACACGTTCACACTCAGCAATGGATAATGTAAAATCTACTAAGAATGTCTCCTGTAAGAATGTAAATAGGATAAATGTCTTGTACCAGCTATCCTACGGGTTTGTATAATGATTGTACGTTTTTGGCAACGTACATGTAATTCACTATTGTATCTAGCTTTCATTGATTCCGCTTCATATTTTGGTACATAAAGTGGAAACATGTCTTTTACACGGAAAAGTATAAAACTTTTCTTTATTATCCTGACGAATATAGGCTACTTTACCTGCCACATCTACATAAAAAAGAATACGTACCGAAGGTTTAAAACATTCTATAGATTGTCACCGTTTAAGCCTCATAACGGCGAGCAAGAAATCATTCTAACACCTTGACTTTTTGCGACGCAATAAACTTATGAATAGAAAAAAATTGTAAGTTCGTAGCCTGCGTTCCAAGTGTTTATCCATTGTCCGTATCCCCCCCATTACTGGCCCTGTCTCCGGAGTACAATGATCGACTACCTGGGTCTAAAACGTTCTTGTCATTTCCATATTGTCATTATACCGACCCTTACCGCATGCAGGTAGAACATGTAATTGGCGACAGGTAATGTTTGGCTCAAGAAATGCACCTTTGTCGTAGTTACCTCGCACGCAGGTGAAATCCGTGCCATAAACCGCACGGAAGAACTTTCGCCAGCTAATTCTTTCCGATTCTTTCCTTTAAAAATACGTATACGTTTTCGATCCTTTCCTTTAAAAATACGTATACGTTTAGAATTCCACTGGATGTTCTTTGTTGACTGGTTTGTTTAGTGACCGACAGTGTGATAAACAAGTAATTAACGATATCAGTTAGAAGCGTAAAGAGCAATTTTATCGTCCAATTCGATTTCCATGGCTGTTCGATATTGATGCGTACGTTTCACGTATTCGTTACACGCTGTGCTATTTCTTTCTTCCTCGGTTCTTAGTTTTTTCCGAGAATCACGCTCGCAATACAACGCAGCGTAATGGACCGGTAAACAAAATATAAGCCTGCTTCATAGAAATCATCAAATCAGTAGTATTGCAAAATACGTCTATCCCCCTCTCCTCTCCCCTTCGATCATTCGTACGCATGTCAATGTTTCGCGATAATTATTAAACTAGTGAAGCAGCCGACCAAATACTTTAGGAATAATTTTATTCCGAAACAATTAATTCTACTATTAGAGAGTACATTTATCTCGTTTTTGACAAGAATTTTCCAACTTGTCGCGTTTTGAATGCGGCAAGATCGTATTGAAAATTCGAGACTCATCAGATTCGGCGATGTCAAAGCGTTCCATTGTGTAAAGCTTTAGCTGAAACGTTACCGTGATTTCCCTTTGTCAGCATTCAAAAGAACATAAAAGAACTCAATTTTTCAAAGGGGCAATCGTGTAACAGAAGTTATACTCGAACGTTCATTGCATAGAATAATTTCACTTGTACGGGAGAGCTCGGTGTCAAGTGTGAATAAAACGATTCGAATTGAATCCTTATGGAGTTACTTTTCTCTGTAACAGAATTAGAAATAGTGGCCTGCGGTCGATTCAATTAGACTTCCGTATGACGACAAACAGGGGAGAATAGGAAAATTTTGAACACTTAACGAATTACATACTTTCTAAGTCGTGAAAAGAACGGTAAAATAAAAGAATTTCATTTCTCTAAAAAATTGTATTTACTATATACAGGGTGTCATATAACACGTGGTACAACCGAATAGTGGCTGATACTATATAAAAAAATAAGTCNCTATAAATATTTTGCGTAAAAATCTGCGGTCTAATCATTGTTGCCTTCATACAAATAGAATATGTGAATTTTCTGTTGAAATATATAATTTTGTGCAATACATTGAAAGGAATATGTAAACGAAATTTGTTGCAAGACAGTTACTGCAATGCCTTTGTACGCATTCGCTTTTTCAATGTGTAAGCGTATATGCACACTATCACTAGACTTCTGATGCAAAACGATTATTGTTTTTGCTATACACTGCTACATCTATTATCTTCGCACCTGGCTTTAATGTCCTCTAGTTACCAATGAAGCGTTTAAGTTCCTGCATATTGGGATGGTTATGCAATCTTCTTTATGCACCATTAGTTGAAGAGCTAAGGAAATAAGGGTTTGGAAATTAATAGTAAAATGTTTGACGCTACGTACAGAGCGATATTATGGCGAGCGACATATGTGAATACTATTTACACATTTTTTTCAGCTATCGAGCTACAGAAAGCATGTTTCCAATTTTATTTATTCTACTGTTAAAACAATTCTTGAATACTCTTTAAAAGTAATCCGCTGTGATTTTGACGTTTAATTAAAAATAATGTTGCGCAAAATTGTGACAAGCATGATTGGCGATTTCATTCGCCAGCTTTCCGCCCATCATCAATCGTGATTGCGACAAAACTCAAAGCTTATTTTTTTCCCCTCGCTAATCCTTAGCGCGTATACATACAGGGTGGCCCAGGAAAAGTGTTAGAACCGAAATTAGCAGATTGGGAGGGTTTAAGATATCGCGATGGGCCAAAGGTCATTGAATTAAGCATCATTTGTATCCCAAAAGGGTTGTTTCTGCCGCGATCTGGTGATAGGGATGGAAGCTAACTTCGACATTTTTTAGATATTCGAAATCCGCGACCGGATGTTGTTTCCGAATTGTTTGTACATACCCGTTTGTAACTTCATACCGAGGAGGTTTAATTTGCGATTGATCGCCCTTTTAGCAGTTCGTCAAAATGTTTAGACATGATCCTTTTAGGCGGAGAAGTGGGATCAGGGCATTGTTAAAGACGTGAGGTCTTCAAAGGATCGGGTTAGCGCCGAAAGTTCTTACAGGTAGTCACCACAGGTAGGTACCACATGAAGAACTCCAAAGCCGAATGCATGCCTAATTATCCTCTGGTATTTATAATAAGGTCGACTATAATGTAAACTGAAAAAAAGCCTACGCTTCCTAAATGAAGGAAACTACCGACGACCCTTGAGAATCTTTTTAATCCTCAAAAATAAATTTTCTCGTAAGCAGTGGTCATCAACTGCCCAGCGAGATCCCCACATGCTGAACTCTTCCTTCGGTTGGAACAATAGGTCTCACTGAAAGATCGTCGAAATAATTTGAATCAAATTGAACACGTTCACACTCAGCAATGGATAATGTAAAATCTACTAAGAATGTCTCCTGTAAGAATGTAAATAGGATAAATGTCTTGTACCAGCTATCCTACGGGTTTGTATAATGATTGTACGTTTTTGGCAACGTACATGTAATTCACTATTGTATCTAGCTTTCATTGATTCCGCTTCATATTTTGGTACATAAAGTGGAAACATGTCTTTTACACGGAAAAGTATAAAACTTTTCTTTATTATCCTGACGAATATAGGCTACTTTACCTGCCACATCTACATAAAAAAGAATACGTACCGAAGGTTTAAAACATTCTATAGATTGTCACCGTTTAAGCCTCATAACGGCGAGCAAGAAATCATTCTAACACCTTGACTTTTTGCGACGCAATAAACTTATGAATAGAAAAAAATTGTAAGTTCGTAGCCTGCGTTCCAAGTGTTTATCCATTGTCCGTATCCCCCCCATTACTGGCCCTGTCTCCGGAGTACAATGATCGACTACCTGGGTCTAAAACGTTCTTGTCATTTCCATATTGTCATTATACCGACCCTTACCGCATGCAGGTAGAACATGTAATTGGCGACAGGTAATGTTTGGCTCAAGAAATGCACCTTTGTCGTAGTTACCTCGCACGCAGGTGAAATCCGTGCCATAAACCGCACGGAAGAACTTTCGCCAGCTAATTCTTTCCGATTCTTTCCTTTAAAAATACGTATACGTTTTCGATCCTTTCCTTTAAAAATACGTATACGTTTAGAATTCCACTGGATGTTCTTTGTTGACTGGTTTGTTTAGTGACCGACAGTGTGATAAACAAGTAATTAACGATATCAGTTAGAAGCGTAAAGAGCAATTTTATCGTCCAATTCGATTTCCATGGCTGTTCGATATTGATGCGTACGTTTCACGTATTCGTTACACGCTGTGCTATTTCTTTCTTCCTCGGTTCTTAGTTTTTTCCGAGAATCACGCTCGCAATACAACGCAGCGTAATGGACCGGTAAACAAAATATAAGCCTGCTTCATAGAAATCATCAAATCAGTAGTATTGCAAAATACGTCTATCCCCCTCTCCTCTCCCCTTCGATCATTCGTACGCATGTCAATGTTTCGCGATAATTATTAAACTAGTGAAGCAGCCGACCAAATACTTTAGGAATAATTTTATTCCGAAACAATTAATTCTACTATTAGAGAGTACATTTATCTCGTTTTTGACAAGAATTTTCCAACTTGTCGCGTTTTGAATGCGGCAAGATCGTATTGAAAATTCGAGACTCATCAGATTCGGCGATGTCAAAGCGTTCCATTGTGTAAAGCTTTAGCTGAAACGTTACCGTGATTTCCCTTTGTCAGCATTCAAAAGAACATAAAAGAACTCAATTTTTCAAAGGGGCAATCGTGTAACAGAAGTTATACTCGAACGTTCATTGCATAGAATAATTTCACTTGTACGGGAGAGCTCGGTGTCAAGTGTGAATAAAACGATTCGAATTGAATCCTTATGGAGTTACTTTTCTCTGTAACAGAATTAGAAATAGTGGCCTGCGGTCGATTCAATTAGACTTCCGTATGACGACAAACAGGGGAGAATAGGAAAATTTTGAACACTTAACGAATTACATACTTTCTAAGTCGTGAAAAGAACGGTAAAATAAAAGAATTTCATTTCTCTAAAAAATTGTATTTACTATATACAGGGTGTCATATAACACGTGGTACAACCGAATAGTGGCTGATACTATATAAAAAAATAAGTCGAAAATATACAATAAAATTTTTACATTTGAGACTTCGATTTCGAGAAAATCGACTTTAAAAATTTACTCGGTANAAGCAATGTATAAAACTTTGTTAAAACCTCAAAGCATTGCCAAAGATCTAATCGTAATAAGTAAAAAGCAAATTCGAATCCGAATTTACATCTATATAAGGTTCGCGGTAGCGTTCCGCTGGCAAGTTGCCACCTTCGGTTCAAACTTGCCTTCGGGTCGTTACCGTGTCCCTCGATAAATATTTTATTCTCTACTTTCGACTTATTTTTTAATATGAAATCAGCCCATGGTTGTACCACCGGTTACATGACATCCTGTATAATTATTATATAAAAGTTTCAGAAGCCAGTCAATGTAAGGGTAAGGGTCAATCCCCAGAGAGCTTGCGATGCATCGAGCACATTTGCCGGGTCGACCACTGTCATATCTTGCGTTTCAAGTTCCTAACTATGTTTTTTACGGACTATTCGGCATGAAATATTTTCCCAATAAATTTTATTTTGATCAGCCTCATCATAATTCTCAATATATTTCTAATTAATATACAATTATTATTTTAAATAACACGTATAATCAAGAAATTCATTTCATCATGGGTTGATACGCGATTTTTTTCGTGTTTATTATTTGTAGAAATATCAAAGGATCATGTATGTAAACCATAGAAATAATACACATAGAAGAGGCGAGCTATAGGACCTCTACAAGTGAGAACGAACGGCGATAGAAAGAGAGAGAGAGAAAATCCGAAGCCCCGTGTATCCTCCACTAATGGCGCATAGACGACAAGGACAGACGACAGGGACCACCGATGTTTTTTTGCCTCTCTCACAAAAGAACAACATTTTTGCTCGGTTCTATGTGTATTATCTCTATGATGTAAACATTTTCATACTTTAAGTCGAGTACAGACTCGAGTATTTGTGCGCGCACGAACGTTATTCATACACGAATATTCGTGTGTTCAAATTTCACTTGTTCGCAAATAACAAATTCGAGCCTGTCAAATTGTACTGAGATGAGCAATGGATCACGTTCGTGCGTGCTCAGTTTGTGCGCGCATACATAGAATATTCGCTCAGCTTGAGCATTCGTGCGTGAATGACGTTCGTGCGCGCACAAATGCTGAAGTCTGTACCCATCTTTATATTAAAGATATGAATATTGATCCTTTTTGCTCTCTAAGAATATATGGGTAGTAAATAATAGACAAGTATTCTAAAACGGTGTACTAATAGGGCTAACATGTACAGTATTCAATTCTTTTTTAAAAAACATAGCAAAATCGATTGTTCGCGTATATCTTGGAAGACAATCGTCGGAGAGAAATACATTTCAGTATTCTACGCAACGTAGGTTGGTATTCTTCGATGAAACGTTAATTATTTTACTATTTCTTTCGTATTTCACTTTATTTATTTCACACTTTACTAAATTATTTCACCTATATGTATTGAAAGTGTAAGTGATAATTGAGACAATATACAATATTTAGTTCTACTGAAAACGTAAAAAAAAATGGTATAATGCAACTACTTGCCGTACCTCGTTAGTTTTTGGGACAGGTAACCCGCAGGTTGGGACAACTGAGGGACAGGTATCCGCATACAAGAATTTTTTACCGTTCCAAGCGCAATAAAAATATGTACCTAGGCGAACACGGTAAGTGTTACCTGCAGCTCAGTCAAATCTCGGAAAGTATTATTACCGAGCATTGTCCTTTCGGCTCGTCGTTCGCAACCCAGACCGTACTTATCTATTTCAAGTGGTTTAACGACAACAGGACACCCTGCTGTGCTTCCCGTTTGCATTTCATAAAATTTCTTGAATTCAACATCTCACAACGTAATTAAAAATCGATATCGTTTTAAATCATTTACTATCTAGAGATACAAAAAGCATCAACAATTATAATTGCGAGATTTCATGTCCTTAACATAAAGTATAAAAATTTTTAGATACACGTTACTAGCAATGAGAAATAAGAAAACTATCCCGTAATAACCCATGATGAA
>NW_017165399.1:12877-13987 GCF_001652005.2 Ceratina calcarata | reverse complement strand
ACCTGATGTTATACTTGAAAATCAATAAAGTGAATACGAATTAAAAAAATTAACAATTATCAATTTTAGTACATTACTGTACTTGCTATTTGCAAGCAGAACAAAGCTTCGACAGAAAAATCGCATGCTACGTTCATGAAAAACATCGGCGCCAATAAATCTTGAGGGTTAGCACGCGCGAGCAATAAAATTGACCTTTTGGCACTTAAGAACTACGTGACAGGGAATAGCGGAGATCCGAACCGAGAAAAACATTTAAAAAAATATTCCGTCCCATACAATACTTAGTCCTACCGAAAACAAAAAGTATAGTATAATGCAACTAATTGGTTACCTCGTTAAGTAATTGAGGGACAGGTATACCCGCATATAAGAGTGTTTCACCTTTCCAAGCGCAATAAAAATATGTACCTGGCGAGCGCAGAAGAGTTGCAGCTCAGTCCTTCGGAAAGTATTGTCCTTTCGACCTGCCGTTCGCAACGCAGACCGTACTTATCTATTCCAAGTGGCTTAACCGCAACAGAACTTCCTGCTGTGCTTCCCGTTTCTATTTTAAGTATAAAAATTTGAAAAACTCTTGAATTCAACGTATTAGAACCTAATTAAGAATCGACATCGTTTCAGATCATTTCCTATCTATATATTCTTAGAAAACAAAACGCATCAACAATTGTAAATGCGAGAATTCATATCCTTAACATAAAGTGTTAACGGACGTTTATTATTAATAAAACATTTACACTAAAATTAAGGACTCAAGTTATAAATAATGTGTTATCTAATCACGTGTTCGTTCATGACTTTCTACTTACGACTCTTAATTAAGGCTCTCTATCACTTCCCGATCTACCTGTACATCATACCGAATCCTCGACTGCACACATGCATGCGCAATAATTACTAAAAAACTAACTAAATAAATAAAAGTAACTACTAAAAGTAAATAAAAGTAAAAGAATTGTTAGATACACATTCCTTTGACATTACTACCAATAAGAAATAAGAAAACTATCGCTTAACAACCCATGATGAAACAATGGAATAAATATTTTAATGATTTCATTATTTGTACCTGTTATTATACTTAAAACTGAATATAGTGAAAATAAA
>NW_017165399.1:9435-12332 GCF_001652005.2 Ceratina calcarata | reverse complement strand
GGGCAATAAAATTAATCTTTTGGCGACTAAAAACTACGTGACAGTGAATAGCGGAAATCTGAACAGAGAAAAACATTTCAGTACTCCATCCCATACAATACTTAGACTTACCGAAAACATAAATATAATTTCATTGGGACCCCTATAAATAGGGGCGAATGGGGCTCCGGCTTTTACGCGCTTTTAGTTTTTAGTATATGCTGTAAACTCAACCTTCAGCATTGATTGAGCCAACAAATCTGTACGGTCGGCTCTCTGGAGATTAACCCTAAGTCGGCTTTTCTATGAAAATAAGTTATGCGATGTAAAAACATGTTTATTCTAAAAACTTTCGATTCATACGTCTATACATGTAGTTGTGTCTTCATGAATAAACAACAGGCAGCAGTATTTTTATTGATCACTGAATAATTATAAATTGAAGGGTTTTACATGTTACGATGCTTGTAACATTTTTCATGCTCTCACTGATTTTTATGAAACTTTGCATATAAGTTAACTTGTACTCAGCTTTGTATGTAGCTTACTTGTATTTAGGAAAAGCATGTTCTAAATTTTTATTAGAGTCCCGAATAAACAAGATAAAAATCGTGGCCTGTATTTATTTCTTTGAAATTTCGAATAGTAGGAATTGTTTTACACATTCTTCTGATATCTTAAAGAAAATTGCTTGGTCTCATACTAAACAGGTTGTAACGTTTTAAAATATGTCGCATTAATAGAGCCACTGGATGTTCGTCTGTTAAACTGGTACAAATAGTAAAATATTCATAGAGAGACTTTAAAAATTATTCTAAAGCTGTGGTTCGTCGGAAGGAAAAGAAATATTGTCGCCTGTATAAAAAACGAAGTAAGATAAATGTCAACTTTATCGTGAATCTCCTAGTTCTAAGTGGTATCCGCTTATTCAATGATAGCAGTGGAAGAAAGTTTTCAACGGATCCGGAATTAACTTCCTTAAAGCGAAGGCCTGCTGCTTTGTTCGCGGCAACTGTCTCATTTAAATGATAAAAGTTCATAATGAATCTAAATTCGGCGCCTCTTAACCTCTCGACCGCGGCGAAATGAATTATCCCCCTTTCAAATGAAGGTTTAGTTCCCATTTAATCGACAAAAAAGCGTGCCATCGCTTGAAGTCTATTTCTCTCACCTGCGCAATGCAATGACGATTTTACACCTCAGCGAAGCTCGATTCAATCTTAAAGTAGTTTTTCATGAGATATTTAACTTTATGCAGAAGTGGGGAAGCTAATTTCAGTACTACAAGACATTCATGATTTCGTGGTCGACATAGGAGAGGACAGGGATACCTCCTTATGTGAGCCTGTCATCAGAGGGAGGCGGTGAAATGGGTCCGCGAAACGGCGGGCTCAGCTCGTTGGAGAAAAAGGGTGGGAGGGTACGATGCCTTCCCTAACTTTTTGGGTTTTAAGTTTTGGTGGGTCCTCCTTTCCTCCCCCTGCTACTTGAGTATGGCCAGAGGGACGGCGGATTCTCTTTTTTGTGGTGATGATTAATTAGTATTGTGCAGTAAGTTCAATATAAGAGACAGTGTCTTTCGATTTGGACACACAGTTTCCAAAAAGAAATCTAACGAATGACTATGTTAGATTGTCATTTAATAAATAAGACAAAAATGAACTGTTGTGATTAGTAGTATTAGTGAATAGTATAAACTAGATAAGCTTGGCTTGGCCTTCTCGGAAAAGGGGCATCTGGCTGTACCCGGCTCTTAAGGGCTGGGGGGTCATAAACACTGCAGACCCAGGCCGTTTCTTTTTTTGTTCAGAAAAGTCTAAGCAAGAGTTTTCATCTGCAACAGTCTAGAGTCAGTCTTGTCTCATTGAGAGTCTCGTTCAGAGCGTCGAAGTATAAAGAGGAGTGAAAGTTTTCATTCGAATCTTTGAAATAGTTTTAACAGAAAGACAGAAGACATTAAGACCCCCATATCCTAATAGACTACGATCTGACTGATTGATTTGAAAATTTGGCTGATTGGTTGAATGTTACTTCTTGCGAATGATTGAACAAAATTCTGAAGTAGTCGCTACTCAAATTAACTGTAAATTAACTTCGCTTGATTGTTATTTTGTTGCATATGAAGGATTCAATAGTCAATCAATGTAAATTAAAATTGTTATTAAAACTGGAATAAATGTTGATTTCATAAAGTGGAGG
Organism: Ceratina calcarata; assembly: GCF_001652005.2. NCBI lineage: Eukaryota > Metazoa > Arthropoda > Insecta > Hymenoptera > Apidae > Ceratina > Ceratina calcarata. The sequence continues at coordinate 10,154 of NW_017165399.1, read as the reverse complement.
AACATCTTGTGAAATATCTGTGTAGCAGGTACATTTATACAAACTTAATGTATAACTTACTTCCATCTACCGAAAGCATGTTCTAAATTTTTATTATAAAGACCTGAATAAAATGACTAAAAATCGTGTCCTCTATTTGTTTCCTCATGATCAATAGCAATTTTATATATATATAAATGTTTTATTCTAGCCTTGGTTTGAGAGCGAAGAATAATTCATAATGAACTTTGATATACTGAATTTAATATGAATGTAAAGATATTTTCGTCAACGTTCACGTCTCGAGTCTCGACGTGTCTCGATCGTCTCTGCCCTTCTTTTCTCGTCGGCCGTTATTTAGTCCTGCCGGTCAAACGATGCCCACTCCCGAGTCATCCGACCGCTTCGGCAACAATGTTTGCAGTATCTCATACCCTATATCATCTAACATACAGGGTCATTCTCTCGCTAGGGTAGACAAAGGCGTGCCGCCGTGTAACATTGTAACCAAAACCCATAGTACTGTAGCTCACACATGTACGCACACAATCGTCCTCGTTGCAGTAGCCATCCGTCCTCGTCCCTCCCGATGGCATAGCGGCTACAGTACTACTTTTGGTTACAATGTTTACACGGCGGCACGGCCTTTATCTACCCTAGCGAGAGAATCACCCTGTATAGAACTCTTACAGTTTACAGCTTATGACCTTACTCACATGTTCTTCCATACCATATTACCC
>NW_017165399.1:6592-9226 GCF_001652005.2 Ceratina calcarata | reverse complement strand
ATAATACACTATATGTATTATAGTTAATGCTGCTTGCAATTTCAAAATAATAATGTTCCTTGAATTACTATCACATTCTAACAGTCTCTCTTATTCTAATAGCCTGTAATTTGCAGTACTGGATAGATTATGAGTGAATTAAAATTATTTCATATTTTACACCTATGTTTCCTAACTCGTATGTCGCGAAAATATTAAATAGTTGTTAAAATTCTAATAGGCTCCATGTTAAAAGCCCATTTATTTTTTATTTCGTTATTACTATCGTACATATTCTGTGTACTGCAGAAATCTTGATCACTGACACAGATTTGGGAAAATTATTTCATATTACGATTCCGATTGTCCTCGCGTGTTCTGTTATATTTTATTTAGAACACCCGTTATACGTCATTTTGTTTCCTGCAGGATTCTTCGATTTTGATCATCAGTTCCTGTAACAAGGAATCTTTCAAACAGAATTTTCAGGAAGCTATGTTGACCAATCATGAGAAATTTGATGAATTACATCAGAGGATATCCGGGATATTGCAAGATGACAGTTTAAACGAAGGTGCGAACGGCAGACACGCTACGATTTGATCAGTGGAGGTGCATTAATGCCTTGTCTATTTGCTCTACATGCATCGACTCAGCTTTGATCTACAAGCGTGTCACATCTATACACGGCTAACACGTCTTCTGCGCTGTTCATTTAACTTTATGCGATCGCATGCGCGAACTCACGTATTCGTCCCACCTCGTTGCGTTGATAACGTCCGGGAAAATGAAATTCACGGTCACGTGTCGCGATATCATCTACGCAGATATTTTATTTCCTACAAGTTTCGATGTCGAACAGTATGAATAATTATTACGGTGAATCGTATTAGCATGATTACATTTATACGTTCGTTAGGATAGTGGCATTTTAAAGTAACATCTAATGCAGACTAATGTCTAATGCATTGCCAATGATCGTTTCTACTTTTATACAATAGATGAAATATTTTCCGTGAAAGAAAAAATTGTACGCAGTGTACTGATGGATACTCTAACACATACATGGATAACACAGGCATGTCCAACTCATTTCTCCCTACTCCAATAGCTTTCCCCACCTCTAACATTTGAACGATTCCTAACAAAGGATTAAGCAACGGTCACCGAAGACCCCCACTTCTTCGGGTATCTCTTGGGTTTCTACCTCTACCCCCAAGCTTTTTCCTTTCCGTATGACTCTATCTTTGGCTCTTGTAACGTTCACTTCGTACATTTGTACTCCTGAGAAATCTGAATAAACCCTATATCTACACATAGAACTGTCCTTATTCGCGGAATACAACAAAATTTGGCGCAGTCGGTAGAACCCGTCAAAAGTGCAAGTAAGAAACTTTTAATAAAGTGTTTCGCGTATGTGAATATTTTCGTGACGGGAAGAAAGTGTCCAAAGTGTCGACCCAGGCATCTTCTGCTGAGAGGAACATCCATCTACGTCGGTGAACGACAGGTAAGTCTCGAGTTTGTTGTGTGTAATTGTCTCAGGTATTCAAATCCTTAATCACTATGTCTCAATTGAACTCTTTCGATCAGTCCATCACCGATAATAATTCAACTCCCTTAGAATTTGATATAAAATTTTTGTGTGATCTAATTCCGAAAGAATTTAGTGGTAATCGATTCGATCTTGGTTAATTTATTGCAAATTGCAATAATGCAGATGTTCTCGACACTGAAAGACAGAAGGTGCTTTTGCTCTATTTTATTTTGTTTGAGGATATCCGGTCATGCAAAAGAACAATTAGCCATCCATAGATTCAGTAATTAGGAAGAATTAAAAGAAAGACATAAAATTTTGTATCAAGATAAGAAGTACTATTATCAGATCAGGGAAGATTTGAATAATTATAAACAGCTACATTCTGAGGATGTTACCGGTTTTTATCAAAGACTAATTAAACGCTCATCTAGAGCTTTAAGCGTAATGCAACAGTATTCTAATGATTCATCTGAAATACCGGGGAAAAGAAAAGCCGTAGAAGAAACAACACTAAACAGATTCATTTACCATACCTCGCCGCAGTCTTCGCAAATGTTACGTTGGAAAGTTTTCGATAATGTAAACTCAGCCTTTACCGTCGCTATCTCCGAGAATGTGCACTAAATATGCATTATACAAAACGACGATCTTATAACACTTTCGGGAATAGAAATCGTAATGTAGGCTTAATCAATCCACTTTTGAACGGAATGGGACTGTTAGTACGGCGTAAGTTCCGATCTCAGATCGTTATCAATCTTCAACTCATCGAAATCAGCAACATTGCTATCAGCCTCATAATGAAACTCCCCAATATCATCCTGAAACCCAATATCCGAATTAATCAAAACCCGACCAATCAACCCAAATCTTGTAGTTATTGCAAGAAATCGGATCATTTAATAAGCAAATGCAAGAAAAGAAAGTATAATAATAGCAGATGGGAACAGCAGAATCGTCAACCAAATTTCCATTCATTAAACAACAACGCGGTTCATTTAAGGATGTATTAGCTGTACAGTCAATCCCAAAAGTTTATGTACCTTAGAAGAACGCATTTCCTATAATTAAAAAGAAATCAGACTCGGAAGGACAATGATTTTGCATGAAAAAAG
>NW_017165399.1:1233-6288 GCF_001652005.2 Ceratina calcarata | reverse complement strand
GGATTCCCCCGTGACGAATACTGCACTAGAGAAACAGATTGCCTAACTGCAGGTGTTCGAGAATTAAATGTATCAATTTTGGAAAATGCATTAGATTTTATCGAGGTACCGTCTTCAAACTCTAAAGATTCTAATATCACGTTTAAACTCTTAATAGATACCGGTGTTAACGTATCTCTTATTAAAGCATACAAATTGAAGCCGGAAACCAAATTTAATTCGCGGGATAAACTTATTTTGCACGGTCTCAGCGCAAACAACCCTATAGAAACAGTAGATAGTTGTCAGATCCCAATACAAATTCGCGATCGTTCTGTTCTAGCAAAATTTTATATTCTGAACCAAGCGACAAACGTCCCCTTCAACGGCTTAATCGGAAAAGATATTTTGCAAACAGAATCCGCGCAACAATTGATTAAGAATCGCGAACCATCACCTTTAAATCGATATCTGCTACGATTCCATTAGTTTCTCAAAACCGACAAAACGCAAAGGTCCATCTAACGAAACTCAAAGCCCGGACCGAAACGTTAATAGAAATTCAAATAAAAAATCCTGAAATAAAGAAAGGAATTATATCAGAGATTACCTTGCAGAAAGGAGTACATTTATCTAAAACTATAACTAAAGTTAACGGAAATAACACCGCTTATGCTACAATCCTCAATAGTTCTCAAGTTAACTGAAACTCTATTATACCATACAGGGTGTGAATCATTAAGAATGTCTGAAATAATATATTATAAGTATTATATTCTTGTCAAAATAAATTCCAAAAAGTAGCGAAATCAGTAAACTTCGTCAAGATTCTTCTATAAGTTGATTATTTAAAAATTACTTATAAAAATAAAAGTTATAATGGAGCAAAAGTACTGAATAATTTATAATCTATTAATGATAGATAGAATTTGTGTTTTACTCCAAATTATATTCTGCCACTCTTACTTTTATAAATAATTTTTATAAAGAAAATTTGGCTTCTCCTGCTCATTTCATTACTTTCTAGACAGCGGGAACGGAAACAGCAATCGGGGAGGAGGATCGACTAACTATGAAGCGAAACGAAAGAGGGGTGAAAGCGAACCAAACAAAGCAAATGTAGCAACAGGGAGGAACCAAGAGAGACGTCAGCGCGACTTTTGAAAAAATTATGATAGAAAGAGAAACGTTTATGGATCGCAAACTAATTAGGTAGAAACAACCAAACGATGGGTTGGCCTGGAGGGCGTAAAGATGTGCTGGTTTGAAGAGGGATGATGAAGCAGACAGGACAAGGACAAGATTCGAGATACGTTGTTTGCGGATAGAAAAAGGAAGGAGAAACTGGAAAGGGAGAATCTCTTGTTCGGCTGGAGAAAGAGGGAAAGAAGGAGAGAGGGAGAGAAAGACGGAGGTGAAAAGAATAAAGGAGAAGGTTGGCTAACTGTTCGTCGATGGTAGGAGTGCCGGGTTAGTGGTCGGGAGGGAGTAAGGGGGGAGTATAATGCGCAGTCGCCAAACTGGCGCAAACTCTTCGTACGGCATCCTTTGTCAGTTGCAAGTCAGGAACTAACGTATTCGTATCGGGTCTTCAAGCTGTTCGGAGCGAACGAACGAGCACAAGTACGTTGGTGTGTGTTCCGCGACCGATGTTTCACTTTCGTATCGAATTCGTGGTACCGGCATCATCGGTAACGAAAGCAGTAACGAAGCAAGTACATTATGGCGACCGGCCGCGATGCCATTTGCCCGAGTCACGTGTATTCCTCACCTTGGTTTTTACGTTCGTCGCGTGTTCGAATGACGGAGAACAGAAGCTGCTCATGAGAGAAGTGACACGACTACCGTCCCAGGAAAGACAAGGATGTTCGACGAAACTGCGCGAAGCTAAGACGTACTCAGTTCTACCTACTTCTGCTAGTGAGGGGTAAGTCTCTTCAGATTGATAATTTCGATTAAACGTAAACGGATCAGTGATCCAGGTTCAAAAAATAGGTTATAATAAGCGGAGCTATCTTTCTATTTTTAACCCTTTCGCTACGGCGGTTCGGTTCGCCGTAGCGCCACTCCTGAACGGGACCTCCTGCCGAATGTGTGCACATTGCGCGTAAATAGTGTATTTTGGAGGAAAAGGGATTTTTCTTTAAAACAATATACTCATAATATGTACATAATATATAAACTTATGTAATGGGTGAAGAAAGTCTCATTAACAATTAAAAAAAGTGAAAAAATAATATATAGAGTAATAAAATAGAACATAATATATAATATATAGTAATTAATAATTTAGTTCAGTATGGTATATTCTAAAACATGGATGCACGCACAACCCAACATCACATTCCTGGCATTGATATCGAGATTCTCGTCTCTTATCGTTTTTTGTACATACGACACACCTTTTTTTCCGTTAATTTCATAATGAGAGGGAAAATGTCTTCCGTTGAGTCGTGCTGACAATGAGTAATGGTTTCCGGGTCTTATACAATGATGGCTTGATTGTTTGTGATATTTTTTCAAAACTTGATCGATCAATTTCAATTGAAATTTTGCAATTGATAGCGTTTTACCGGTTTATAATTTATATAAGCAATATGAGTTCCATAGACACATGTCGATCATATGAAAGAAATATTTCTTGTACCATTTTGTTGTTTTTCTTGTAGAATGTATAGTGCTGATGACCATGTCGGTCTTGTCCACAGCACCCATCAATTTATTATATTCAAGTACACAAGATGGTTTCTGTACGATTTCTTGTGTACTGTACCGTTTTTTTACATCCATAAATTCTATCTTATGTATCGTAGAGATCATAAAAACTTCTTTTTTGTCCTGCGATTTTATCGGTAACATATTTCCGGCCGAGCGAAAGCACGCTTCACCTTTTTTCAATTTTTCATCCATTTTCGGCATTCCTTTCCTTCTCCTTTTAACAGTACATTTGTATAATTTTTGTGCAATACATCAAATAATGCCGGGCTTGTATACCAGTTGTCCACGTAAAGAGTGTGGCCTTTACCCAGATAAGGCTCTAGGAGGGACATTACAATGCTTCCCGATTTACCATAATCCTTAGTTTCAGGCCCTATAGTGGTATCAGCTCCCGTATAAACAATAAAATCTTGAATGTAACCTGTCTTGCAGTCGCATAGAACAAACGATTTTATGCCGAATCTATTCCTCTTTGATGGGATAAACTGTTTGAAAGACAGTCTGCCTTTGTATAGTAGCAGACTCTCATCAATACATATGTTAGAATAAGGGTAGAAGAATTTCGAAAATGCTGCTCGTAACTCATCAACGATTTTTTGGATTTTACGTAATCGATATTGGATACTTGATCGTCAGTAAAGTATAACATTTGCAGAAGTAAGAAGTACCGGTCTCTGCTCATTATATCGCTAAAAATATCGCTTTTCAATAATTTATCTCGGCTTCAGTGTTCTGCCAATGATAATCTTTTGTTGTGGGTCATCAAAAAACATTGCGATAAAGCAGTATAGTTGACTTAGATCTGTACCAGCTATTATTTCATTATTGTTTTTCTTTTGTTGCCAATAGCTGTTCGTTTTTTCAACAATATTCCATTAATCCTTCGCTTACAAATAACTGAAAAAAATCTATAATTTTCCACGAGCTTCTTATTTCTGATTGTATTCCGGAAGTTCGTGGATTGAAATGGTGAACTTTCTGTTCGAATTTTGCCGTTGTCCATATCATATTTGATACGGCCACGCTTTCCACGCGATCCTATTCGATTTCCTCAGACTCTGAGGTACTTAATACATTCAGGCGTCTTTTTTTGCGAGGAACTATTTCTAAATCGCTTTCATTGCAGCTATCCGGATCAATGCTTAACCTATCCAAGTTGTACGCCAGTTACAATTCCCTTAATACCATTTTGTTAAGGGGCAAAACCTAAACCCTTTATTGAAATGAAAAGTATCTTATAATACTTGTAAGAAGTGAGGATATTTTCAGACAGCAGCCAGTACTATCCGTAGACTAGATCGCGATTTTATCAGTATGTCGGATATATCCGGCGATCGGCTCCGCAGGTTGTTCTGTGGATGTCGGATATATTCGGCGTTCACTTCCGCGGATTCTCATGTGGATGACGGATATATCCGTCGTTCGGAGCGAAAGGGTTAAGAACAATTTCTATAACTGGTACTTGTTTAAAGTGATGGAAAGTTACTTCATAAGGAAAGGGGTTACTATCCTTATTCGAAAATATAATTAGTGACAGGACCTGAATGGTTCTCGAAGTTTTATTCTTCGCTCCATTTCAAGCCAATCGTTTCGGAATTGGCTGATGACAAAGATTCAGGATTACCTGCAATCTTATTTATCTATATTAAAGATGAGCATTGTTTAATGCAAGCTTACATGATGTTCCTAATTGCGTCGTTACATGAATTGTGGCCGAGTTTCGGCCATAATTCCCAATAAACCCATTCGAAATATTATTTTACAAGCTGTTACAACATTACATGAATTGAAAGATTTATTTATTTGTTACTGCTATTAATGTTATACACATCCAATATAGAACAGAGACTTGTTGAATCATAATATTTTACTATTCTTAATGAGAACGTGATTTACATAATTTACATTTACTATTACAAATTTCTGCAGCATATTACATCAGACAGTGTCTTGAACGTTCACTCACCTAGAATATGAGTTCGGATTTAATTAACTCTTCGAGGTACGCGATTTTAAAGAAAAAAAAAACAAATTGCACATTTTTAAAATTTTTGCATAAATTCATATAAGTTTGAATAAAATGTTAAAGTGTATAATTATGAATAAGTTCAACATTTCAACGTGGATTAAAATACATCCCATCATGTATAAAAGACTAAAAGTAGGATAGTTCTAACCTGCCCAAGTCCAGACAATCAAGAATGTCGTTTACGTAATTTCTCTTACTTCACTTTAAAATATGTGACGTCAGAAAATCGATTTGCTCCATCCTTCTTTCTGTCTTCTGAATATGTTTTTACAAGTTGTTACAACATTACATGAATTAAAAAATTTATACGCGCCTACTTAGAATAGTGA
>NW_017165399.1:0-846 GCF_001652005.2 Ceratina calcarata | reverse complement strand
CAGACGTGTGAATTGTGGGCGTTGAAGCACCCGTCCCTGGTGAACAGGGCTTCGTCGGTCCACAACACACACGGTAAGAACGATGGATCCCTTTCGTTCTTCTCCAAGATCCACCTGGAATACTGTACCCTCTTTGCATAATCCTGTGGCAGCAAATTGTGCACCCGTATGTATTTATATGGGTGCATGTCATTTGTCATTAAGATCCTATGGATCGTCGATCTGCTCGTGCTGAAACAGAAATGAAACATTCATTATTACATGAGATTACATTGTTACATAAGATCGTCATTGCAAAAGTTGTATTTAATTATAAACTTACTTCGTAATGCGGCTGACGTCGCGTATGCTTAGAGTCGGCTCCCGATCTAACTCTTCGAGGACTCGTTCCGTCCGAGACGTGGATAACCGTCTCGGCCGCCCGGTTTCCCGGTGATTAGGTTGAAACGAGCCCGTCGTAAATGCGCGTTGTGCCAAACGCCGAAAAGCGTTCTCGCTCGGTGGTGTTCGTCCGGGAAATCGCTCTCGATAAAGTTGTACAGCCGCTGGAGCGGAAGATGTACAGTTTCTGACCTTTCTATTAAATAATAATTCTGTACTTAATTTAATCGATTGTAACTTTTGTAGCGTCCATAAAGGAATGTTGGTGAATAAATTATTTAGTAATTTGATTGTTCCATGTTTAATGTCACTTTCAAGGAAGCATTTGAAGTAATAATAATAGACAAGAGTAGAATAGTTGTCTTGTGGTTGTAGCTAAACTTATCGAAGAAAAAATTATTAAAATTATTATTACAATTTTCTGACTGATTGTGAGCACTCTTTTTATCCCCTAAGGACTATTAC
>NW_017165398.1:0-220 GCF_001652005.2 Ceratina calcarata | reverse complement strand
GTCGAGGAATCATTGGCGAATCCTTGAGCGGAAAACTCGAGGACCATGGACCGGGCCTGTCGATCTGCAATTAATCAATCGGTTAACGAATCCATCGACCCGCTTGCAGCGTCGGGAACACGACCGTGTATCATCGCACAACATTATCATTAATGCAATGTAACCATTACTACCATCACTACTACCGTTGTCATCTGGGTGGAAAAAGTATTACCACTAT
>NW_017165397.1:0-220 GCF_001652005.2 Ceratina calcarata | reverse complement strand
ATGCCCCTTTTATATAAAAAAGAATTGCCAAAACGTATTTTTCCTGTGATTCCTCAATTATTTCTCTCATCTTACAGATGGCGTCGGTCGTGGATTTTCCTCGTCTGAATCCGAACTGGTTATTGTTTGCGAAGGGCATTTTCAGGAAGATGGGCTGCAAACTGGTGGCCAGAAGTTTTTCTAAGCATTTCCCAAGAACCGGGAGAAGGCATATCGGACG
>NW_017165396.1:0-220 GCF_001652005.2 Ceratina calcarata | reverse complement strand
GAGAAATGCACTGGGAAGTGAATGACGCGATGTGACGAATCGAAAATACTAGAAGCTTCAGTATTATCGTCTTATTTGCTTTTAATCTGTTGTCGTATCCTTTAGCTCGGAAAGATTCAGGTCTAATTATAAGTGGGGCGCGGAAATACTCCAGGAAAGAGCCGGAGCAGTGGAGATATACGGTTTATTTCATACAATGTAATTTTCTTACAATTTCTCG
>NW_017165395.1:0-220 GCF_001652005.2 Ceratina calcarata | reverse complement strand
GAAACAATCTTCGAACGCAACAAAGCGCACAACCACCGAGCAAACAAACAAACCCATTCAACTGTGAAAACTCAAGGTCTTACGTGCGACTGATACATGAAGCAGCCCAAGTCGCACGACCTTAACGCGAGAACAAACACAAAACCAATGTCATACAAAACAAGATAAAACACAGGGCCTACAAGACTCACTCACTGCCCAGCTCAAACACGCGGGTCCA
>NW_017165394.1:0-220 GCF_001652005.2 Ceratina calcarata | reverse complement strand
CGAGTACTCTCCTCCCAGTAATCGTGGTTACCTCAAACGCAGCGGCGCCACAGGTCACTATACAACAGCAGCAACAGCATACACAGACAGCAGTCCCCCCTGCTGCTTATATCAATGAAGTTGGTGACCAGCAATCAGACGACGAATATACAAAGCCTTACAAGAACACACGAGCCTGTCACGATTGTTTGTCCTACTGTTGGTCAAGTAATAGCCACCA
>NW_017165393.1:0-220 GCF_001652005.2 Ceratina calcarata | reverse complement strand
TATCGGTGGCTCGGCTGAACCACCCGTTACAAGTAAGTCCTTTAAAAGGATTGACTTTCCTTCGCCATTCAACGAGTTAATTAAATAATACGCTACTGGAGTTCTAAAACCACCGTTAATGTTTACGAGTGTTACGAGGGCGAACCGTGCCAGGGACCCGACGAACGAGGAAGGAAATAGACGCACGGACAAACCTTGTCTAACCCTTTGTGTTAGCTTC
>NW_017165392.1:0-220 GCF_001652005.2 Ceratina calcarata | reverse complement strand
ATGTATTGTTGGTCGCGTGCGGAGATAGCCCCTCTCCTCTTCTCACAGTTAGGCTCCGCATACGTTCGCGATCCTTCTTCTTCCGCATTAGGCTTTGCATACGTTCGCGATCCCTCTCCTGCATAGACATCTTATCATGTATTGTTAGTCGCGTGCGGTGATACTTCGTCTCCTCTTCTCACAGTTAGGCTTCGCATACGTTCGCGATCCTTCTTCCACA
>NW_017165391.1:0-220 GCF_001652005.2 Ceratina calcarata | reverse complement strand
TTGTCTTTACAAATGGGTACCCAGTCTGGATCCGTTGGGCACCACGGGGAACTGAGTTTATCCAGTGCAGTACAGATTTTCTCTTGGTCTTGGTGGTTCTCTGAATTGTGACGAGGTTTTATTTTGATCCATGCGTTTTTTAAAATTCTGGTTGTGTCCCAGACATATTTTGAGTCGAACTGAAAATCAATATTTTCCGCAAATCTGATATAGTTTTGTT
>NW_017165390.1:0-220 GCF_001652005.2 Ceratina calcarata | reverse complement strand
GTTCCTTATTCGGTGTTTCTCGAATTCGCTGCTCATATCAAAAGTTTCTCACATGACATATCAATCGCTTCATGATAATTTATTCCCCGTAACGATAATCTCAACGGTGCCCCTTTCACGATAATTTCTCGCGCTATCGACTTACTAATGAGTGCAACCATCGATCCGTCGTCTAACAGAGCAAATGTTTGTAAGATTTAACAAAAATCTAACTGTAAAA
>NW_017165389.1:0-220 GCF_001652005.2 Ceratina calcarata | reverse complement strand
TAAAATACGTAATACAATCGTTACACACAAACGGTTATTTTTCACAAACTGAAAAAGTGCTCGATAAATTTTTGCATGTGTCCAATCGTCAACTGTCCGTAGATGGCAGTAATAATCTATAAAGAATTGTCTAGTGATTTAAGGACATACAGTTTTATCATGCCATCTTCCTGCGTTGTCACTACGTAACTGTTCGTGCGTACTTCTAATTATGAATTAT
>NW_017165388.1:0-2098 GCF_001652005.2 Ceratina calcarata | reverse complement strand
ATTGTGTTACACTTCGTGGTATTAATAAAACTTACTTTATATAAAAAAATTCGATAATCCACACGTGTTCTAGCCATTGAGCTGTACATCTAACTGGAGTGCGAAGTTCTGTAAGAAAAAGTAATGGCGGTGCAGGTCCGATTGAGAAGGAATGCTGCGCGGTGAATGCATCCTTCTTCTTCCTACTATCCCTTTCTTATTAAGTAGTGTACTGTAGTAAATTTGCATGTAGACCATTGCACATTGCGTCACGCATTAAATAGCCATGACCGCGATTTTCAATTTACGGAAATTCAATATACGTTATCAACATACGTCAGCTACTAACATTCATTACAACTCCAAAAATTTTAATGTATTTGACTCTTTTTTTTTAATTTTGTGATCATGAACCATATGAGAGTATTCTTGCGCACGAATAAGTTCCATAGCATGCACTATACATAATAGTAAGACTGCGACAACAATACCGCATTCACTGGTCCTCTTTATCGTTCCGCATACATTTCTGAAGTTCGCACTCCAATTAGATATAGAGCTCAATGGTTCTGACGAACTCGAGTTCGAGTTCCCAAATAAGCCTCTATCGCGATGCTATCTCTCCTGGTTCGCATCTCATATAAAATCCAAGCTCTCAGGAGGAGTAGCAAAACAACAATGTTCGTAGTTATAGTTACCTGGTGTAGAAGTTACATAGCCTCCCGTACCTTAGGTGTTAGTTACATGTACATATTAGAAACATTCATTAGTAGTACAATCCTTGAATTTTCTTATTTTGCAGTGTCAGTTCACCGTGGAAGGTCCATTCCCACTAGCCTTCGGCGGGAAATTTAACTATTCATAGCATGTGGCAGGCCGAGTAATCGCATTCGATACGAGGAACCATCGTATACAACTGTGTACCGCTGAGGACATTTTTCTACAATTCTGTACTATGGTTACAAGATCATGCCAAACATTTGGGAATACATCGATTGCCTACACGGCGTGGCGTTTGATACTAAAATTATCACCGTTGTCATTATCGATCTTAACAATCACAAAGCGATTACAGTTAATTGATTTCTAGGATGTGCGGGTGATTTTGAAATATGTAAATGTCTGCAGAATTTGCATGAAGATCCGAAAATTGATCATGTAATTGTGTGTCCAGGAAATAGATCCGCTGCGAAATTGTCCGATAATTTCGTCCTTATAACATGACCATCATCATCACATATCAAAAACCAGACAATGGAATTCAGTCTAGTCATATTAGTAATTAGTTATCTATATAAGGAGATTAAGTTCACTAATAAGGAAACTTAGGATTCGATATCTAAGATATAATAATATTAAAACGTAGCCTTATGAATCTTACATTTCCTTATTAGTTAACTTAATCTTTTTATCTTATATCTTATATCTCAGATACAATAATATTAATCGTAATGATATCAGATAAATACTAATCGTAATGATATGTTTCAGTACTAGTATATCTCAGATATAATTATAATATAATATTAAATATAAGATAGTAATAATAGACTAGGAAGTAATAGTAATAACAAAAAATTAACAAATACTAATACATATCGTTAGGAATCTTAAGTATTCTTATTAGTTAATTTAATCTCTTTCCTATTTTTTTTATAATGATAGCGACGACTGCCTTGCAATGAGCTTAACCCCAGCAAAGTTGTAAGAGCATGAAACATAAAACTGATATATATTACTACTGTTAATCTCATAAGTTGTATTATACGTTCCATTATAACTATTAGTCTAAATTTTATTATACGCTTACTTCTTTATTTAGCCTTACGTTAAGTCTATTAATTAGGTTTCATTATCCGCTCTTAAATTTAGTATTATTTTACCTCTGTTGATTCTAAGTTTTATTATATGCTTACTATTAGTCTTACGTTACGTGTACCACAATTCCACAAATTTTACAATGTTTACTTCTAAGCGTTAGACTACTACTATGTAATTTATCAAATATTAATATTTCAGTATCAATTATATTAACACTATATATATTTTAAGAGATGCTTTGTATGTACGAGTTTGTAAATACTATGTAGTTTACTAGACGTTAATGTTTAAATAATAT
>NW_017165386.1:0-220 GCF_001652005.2 Ceratina calcarata | reverse complement strand
CATATAATAGTCAAATTTAAAATTTTGAATATTAACATTTTTGAAAACGGAAGATAAAACGAGAGATTATCCTACTTGTGTTGCAAATTTCACACGCATTTCACCCGTGTTGTCCAATTCAACGTGTCTCCTTGAAATCTTTGGACACAGTCTTGCGTTCCCAGTCAGAGACGTATCAACATCATGAAGGTGTTTAAAATACTCCCATTTTATGTAATCG
>NW_017165385.1:0-220 GCF_001652005.2 Ceratina calcarata | reverse complement strand
GTGCTGTTTTAATAATTACATATTAAAAATTTCATGCAAAGATGAAGCAAACAAATATGTATTCCAAAGGCAGATGCAGATCGTGTAACAGCTTTATACATGCAATTAAAATATGTTCCTTGGTCCAAGTGTATCACGCTATTAAGAAATCTTCAAATCTATACTATTATGTTCAGAGAATGATATATTTCTTATACTTATTCGATCTGAACGACTTATT
>NW_017165384.1:0-220 GCF_001652005.2 Ceratina calcarata | reverse complement strand
GAAAAAAGAAGCGAACTACGAGACGAGGAAAAAACCGACCGACGAGCCGAGCGGTTGCTGCGAAATAAGTCTCGTTTACACATACCACGGAGTTAGAATCCGCATCGAAGCGCAGTCGGAATGCCCTGTCTGTACTGGTGCACATACATTGATAAAATGTGTTGTATTCAGTCGAATTGAACCGAAGGCCCGGTACGACTACGTTAAAGCGAGCGGACAG
>NW_017165383.1:0-220 GCF_001652005.2 Ceratina calcarata | reverse complement strand
GGCGATTCGGTCCGCATTGCTCTTTCTGCGTTGACACGATTAAGAAGGAAGATTGTTCAGGATGCAACGCTAGTTCGAGAATACAGAGATTTCTTGTCGAAGTACAGTACCCTTGGTCATATGACTAAGTTAAAGTCGATAGACCAAACGCGGTTGTACATCCCACATCGAGCCGTAATTCGCGCGGACAGCGCAACGACGAAACTCCGCGTTGTGTTCA
>NW_017165382.1:0-220 GCF_001652005.2 Ceratina calcarata | reverse complement strand
GCCGCCACGTCTATTCGCGTTTCGCTAATTCTCGTTTCTCTCGATTTTCCTTCGATCGATTCGTTTTCATCGACTCTGATGCAAGTGAAACGTATTAAAACGCGCCGGAAGTTTCGTTTTTCGTTGCTCTTAAATGCACCGTAGTTTTTTTCTTTAATTAATAACGATCTCTTCACCTCTAATGGTGATTATTTTAACATGCAACTTGAAATAGAACGAT
>NW_017165381.1:0-220 GCF_001652005.2 Ceratina calcarata | reverse complement strand
TGATATAGTTTCGTATCAGATTCATTAAATTTTTTTCCATGTAAAGGATAAATAGAGTATTGATCATAGTAAGGATCTGATTTATCCTTTTGCGTTAATAATGCTTTGTTATATTCTTCGATGTAATTTGATTTTCATTAGGAACGTGTTCATCCCGGATTGTTGTATTTGATTTATCTTGATATTGCAATTGTTCAGTGCTGTTCAATATGTGTAACGA
>NW_017165380.1:0-220 GCF_001652005.2 Ceratina calcarata | reverse complement strand
TCGGCGGCGCACCTAACCCGCCGACTCGGGTTACGCGCGTTATAACCTTTATTTATTCATTCGGAATTATCAATGTTTTGCTGACTTAACATATATGCCTTATAATCTTGAATGTACCTTATTAACAATTCATTCGGAAATTCATTATGATCATTAATGTGGTACTAGTATCTATTGTTAAAGTAAGGTAGGGTTAATCGTGTTTCTACTTTATCCGTAA
>NW_017165379.1:0-220 GCF_001652005.2 Ceratina calcarata | reverse complement strand
ACATCACGGGGTTTGGCACGAATCGAGTACAACCACGAAACTCAGGGTCGTCTTCAGCGGTACTAGTAAGACGACCACAGGGATCTCTCTTAACGAATTATTGCATACTGGGCCTAACTTGCTGCCGAACATTTCTGATTTGTTGCTTCGCTGGTGTTGCCACGCCATCGTATTCGTCGCCGATATGTAGAAAATGTATCGGCAAATCTTGGTATCGGAA
>NW_017165378.1:0-220 GCF_001652005.2 Ceratina calcarata | reverse complement strand
CTAGAACCGATGACAAGGACCAGAACCCTCTCGTAATAGAAAGCCTCGTTGGCCGCACGCTTATCGAGACCCTGCCATAAATTCTTAAAAAGCGAAACTCCTTGAAGAGGTATGTTGGCGGTAATAAAAATTTGTCTCGTGGAAAAGGATTTTCTTCCACGTTTCGTTTAAGTACTACCAAATGTGATGTACAACCGTGCGTCGTAATTCACGTATACGT
>NW_017165377.1:0-2100 GCF_001652005.2 Ceratina calcarata | reverse complement strand
TATTGATGGTCGGAATGATCCATCGTAGACTTAAGGGACAATAAGACGATCTTACTCGATATTTGTAGATAAATGTTTGAATAATTTCATAAAATCAGAGCAATAAAATTGGATGCCAGATGTACGATCTGTACGAGTGTAGAAGTACACAATAAATGTGGCGTACAATTAAGTATAGGTGATATTAATTGTATTTATACCATTTATTATTCCACCATCCATCTTTCCTGCTCTATAGTTAACAAAACATTTTCTCGGCATGAAACAATTTATTGTTTGTAATATTAAATGATAAATAAATTAAAATGTTTACGAGGTAAATATACATTTTTAAATTAAATGATTGCCCTATTACTTCGCTCTACCTAATTGCACCTCGAAAAAAGCGGTAAACAATGTATCGGCTAGCTGTTATGGAGAGAGTTTATTTGCAAAAGATAATGAATAAATGAGGTTTCGATTTGTTTTTCATTATTTCGTTTTAAATTAGCACATTCACCATTTCCATAATAATTGATGCGAGGAAAATCGTATATTATTAAACACACGGGACATTGCATTCATTAATGAAATCAAATCACAAATGCCAATAAAATTGCTCTATATTATTCATCGCATATGAAACATATTTAAAAGTTCTCGAGTATCCGATCTTTTTAATGGCTATTGTGAAATCGTATTCCAATAGGAAATGATAACAAAAGACCGTGGAACAACAATGAAAAACGTGCTCGAACTTTATTGCGCTTTATAAAAGAACTTTCGATCGTGTACTAATTGTAAGGCACTGTTATTTTGAGGTCAGCAGCGTACAATGAATGATGATCGATGATCGACATCGGAATCGTAATCTGGGTTCAAGTAAATGTACGTACAAATATCTTTGTTTCTGGAAGAACTTCTGAACCCTTAGGCGTTCGAAATCATGAAACATTGCGCGAATGCTGCAGTTACACAGACAGAAAATAATGTGAAGTGTCAGTGAACAGCGCGAGTAGCGTAGGTGAGGCTGGGTGAGGAAGCGCTGCGTAGCGTGAGGTGTATAACGCACGTGTATCGGAAGTAAAAAAATATAATCCGAAAACACGTGGTAATCTAGGATCATAATTATGACGAAAATAAGAAAAGTGAAACGTAGGAAGAAATTCCGCATGAATGTAAATCGTAAACGACTGCGGAATAAGTCAACTAAACTGCCGACAATAACGTGGTAAATATAACCATAAAGACACGTCGTACCGATGCGATGAAGCACAGGTTTTCTTGTTAACTACAAATAATTGTATAAATAAAATGTTGTTCGCAGTTCTCAAATAAAAAAGTCGTGGGAAGTAACGAAATCCACCCGTACTAACTTAAAAGAAATGGGTTTAGCGTACGATCCAAACGAGGTTTTAAAGGTACCCAATGTTAGAGAAGATATCATTAAGAATGTTAAAAATTGGAAGATTACTGATGCTGAAGATCAGTCACAAAATGAAGAACATGACGTTGAAATGGTGCCTGCAAAAGTACATGTAGCGGAAGAGCTAGAAGCAGAGGCAAAGGCACCAAGAAAGAGGATGTTCAGGCTACCGAATAGCCAAGTGAATTTCCTCACCTATTTGATGGACAAGCATGGGGAAGATTATAAGGTAATGTTCCTTTCTTAACGATAATTTATTTTACACAAATAAAATGTTACTTATTATTGAATCAACTGTGTAGGCTATGGCATTAGACAGAAAGAATTATAATCAATTGACTTGGAAGCAGATACGTGCTAAAATCAAAGTATTTAAAAACATTCCTGAGCAGTACAATGAGTACCTTAAGAGCAAAACTGAACAAAACAATTCTAGCTAGTTATTCATTTCAATACAGGTATATTTTATTTTGATACAAATTTCTGTATATAAAGTATTTGAATATATGTAAGACAAATAAATCAATTAATTCTGCATGGCTTAGATAAGAACATTAAGAAAGAAAAATATTAACTTGTACATGAAGAAATAGAGCATCATACGTGTCTTTAAGTGTATTACTATTATACATCATGAAACATTAAAATAGATTTTTATTTCGAAATATAATCTCTGTATCCTTATTGTATATATT
>NW_017165376.1:0-220 GCF_001652005.2 Ceratina calcarata | reverse complement strand
TAGATGATACAGCGCGCGAAAGAGGAAGACAGATTGTATGTTCAGAACAAGATAAGAATCTGCGTATCCAATTACAATAGCAACTGAAAGAGCTCTGTACTTTTTATACTTTTTTAATGGGAGGTGTATTATCATATTCGTGATATTAGGATTATGTTTCCTCATGAAATATGACTGAATGAATCCTTGAAGACGAAAGCACAAAATGCATAATATTATA
>NW_017165375.1:0-220 GCF_001652005.2 Ceratina calcarata | reverse complement strand
GGTTATCCATATCAGTAGCGATAGAAAAACGGACGAAAGATTAACGTTGCTAAAAGAAAACACTCGTCTGAGTCATCTAACCGAAGGTTATAATGATTTATGGGAAATTATTTCAAATTTTCACGACATTTTCCTACTCCCAGGCGATCATCTCCCTAAATCCCTAATCCTAGAACACGAAATTAAAACTACGGACGAAACTCCCATACATACAAAACAA
>NW_017165374.1:0-220 GCF_001652005.2 Ceratina calcarata | reverse complement strand
TCAAGTTGACTGTAAGTACTTCCAAGATTACATGAAATAACCGTAATCTTGTACCCCTGGTTTCGCCTTATTATGTCACAATATTTCATTTGGTAGCTCTTATAACATATAAGAAAAATGTAATAACAGGCTCGCATCATTAAATAGATACATATTTACTTACTTAAATGATTTTAGTCGTCCTTCTCAACAAACCTGTAAATTTCTGGATGAATAATCG
>NW_017165373.1:0-220 GCF_001652005.2 Ceratina calcarata | reverse complement strand
GCTTTGCAGATAAATTCTGTCTCCAGACGTATCGAATGTTATCAAAATTGCTGCGGAGAGGAGCACACTCTTCGCCGGTTAATTCGGGAATAATCCATCGGCAATCACAGTCGTGCGACCACGATTATTCGCGACTGCGTAACTGATGGAACAGCCCGTCCTTCCCTTGGAAATGAAATTGTCTCGCGTGATTACATAATTCCTTCGCTATTAGATCGTA
>NW_017165372.1:0-220 GCF_001652005.2 Ceratina calcarata | reverse complement strand
GAGGATTACGAGAACGACAGACTGATCGCGACCAAGATCGACCCTTTGAACAACATGCGATACACGATCAGCGGTGGAACGTTGATTATCTACGAACCAGATCATGTGAACGTGTCGTAGCGGTGAACGTCGAACGAGTTCGTCAAACCGAGACGACCGGGGAGGAGAGCTCGACCGACTAACGACCAATAACGAATATTGACGATCATTTTCAGGCGGA
>NW_017165371.1:0-220 GCF_001652005.2 Ceratina calcarata | reverse complement strand
TTAGCCCGTGCGCTCCTAGACCAAGGTTCCGAGACGTCCTTTATTTCCTCGGATTAGGCAAACGAGCTCCGCCTAGTTCGTAAGAAATCTCCAACCACGGTAACCGGACTGAGCGGCGTACAGTCCCTCTTTATGGTCAATCCCCACAGACCTTGCGGTGCGGTACGGTGCGGCATTTTTGGGTCTGACCAGCACATTTTCCACTGCCGTATCTTGCCGT
>NW_017165370.1:0-221 GCF_001652005.2 Ceratina calcarata | reverse complement strand
TGTAATTCAATTTATAATCTCTAGCATACAAAATTATCTTTAGACTGCGGTAAATTTTTTAAATTCACATATTACAGACAGAAAACGAAAACGAATCGACAGTGAACAAAATTGGAATATTTATTAATTAAATACACAAATTTATTCAAAACATAAATACTTTTATCATTTAAAAACTTCTTCGACATGTGCTTATCATTCTGCTATATCAATTATTAATA
>NW_017165369.1:0-221 GCF_001652005.2 Ceratina calcarata | reverse complement strand
TAACACAATATTTGATACCTGTCGGAGTGTCATAATCGCCTGTAAATAATTTGTCGATCTCTTCATGTATTGTTTGCATGTTTGCAACAATATTATCATTTACATTCGCAAGACTATCGTTTTCGTCCTCAAATACTTCACTCATTTTCGTTAGTACATCTATAAATCCTATTTTATATTGATCCAAAGATTTATTATGCTCGTTACCAATAGTGTACAAT
>NW_017165368.1:0-221 GCF_001652005.2 Ceratina calcarata | reverse complement strand
GGTATAGGTCTTCGTCAACGACTGAATTCTGAGTCATGTAATATTTAGGCATGTTGAATTTCATCAATATGTTGTCAGCTACGAATTCAACGTATTCGTACATCGGATCGAGCGTATCTGCCGGGAAAACTTGAGCTAGAAAAGATTTTTCAATATCCACAGCACCCTGAACAATGTCCAGTATTTGTTGATGGTTCGGTGGTGATTGGGCACTGTGATGG
>NW_017165367.1:0-221 GCF_001652005.2 Ceratina calcarata | reverse complement strand
TTTTTTTTTGTCTTTTTATTCTTTGCAACTTCCATACTGGAAAGTGATCGTAAACGATACGAGAAGCAGTCATCGAATTTCCAGTTTGCTTTTTGATAAGTACAAAATTGAAAAAAAAATCTCGCAAGATGGAATATTTAAAAATAATACTTTGGCCACATAATTCTTGGAGAAACACGGTGACTATAAAATATTCATTGACACAAAAATTGCACTAAAAT
>NW_017165366.1:0-2107 GCF_001652005.2 Ceratina calcarata | reverse complement strand
GATCCTGAAGTGGTTCCACCGGTTCTTCTACGTCTTTGGATGTGAAATGGAAAGTTCTCCAACAGACAGGTTAGTAGATTTAGTCAATGAATTGAGAGACGGAATCGAAAGGAAAAGCTTCGTTTCCTTCGCACATGCTGTGCATCCTTGTAATTGTTGTAACTGTGTTGAGGTTAGGCAATGATTCTATTGTAATTTATACGAAATTTTGTAAAGATCGTTTGGGGAGCAGAGAGAAATGTCTGGAATGGTAAGATTTTTTATTGTAACTCGTATCACTTGGTGTAGAATAGGACTTATGACTGCAATTTATTATTTAACCATTGCAATATAAATTCGTTTTTGTATTTTTGATATCTTTTTTTTATGTAGGATTTGTTTGTAGAGTAGTGAGAAATGTATCAATTTGACATGATTTCTTATTGCGATTCATATTAATTCTTGTAGAATATAACAAATGTCTATAATTTACCAAATTCCCAATTTAAGCATAGCAATTTCCATTCGTTCTTGTATTTTGTTCATTTTCACGGATCTATATCAAAATTGATTTCAAGAGCAGAGAGAAACGTGTGAAACGATATGATTTCTGACTGCAATTCATATTAATTGTTATAGAATACAATTACAATACAGAAAAAATGACTGCAATTTCCTTTATCATTTAACCATTGTGATATCCTTTAGCCTTTTATCTTGTATACTTTTATGGAACGTATACAACGTATCAGTCAATTATTTAGTAATCTATAAAATTTAGTCTATTCAATAAATGCATAAAATGCATGAAATCTAGTCTACAAGTTCAAACGTACAACAATTGAAAGAAATTCCTTCCTACAGACTTTTGAACCGTAATCTGTGATAAAACGGTGACGGGGATGTACGAAAGGGATTGAGAAAATAGGTGGTTGCGCATCGGTGCGGCATCGTTAGGGAAGTAACCCCCATGTGTCGTAAATTCCATACGATAGCATTTCCGTGACTTATTACCGTGGCAGGCGAGAAACGTCGGACGCCAGGCGACTAATGGCACCGCGTGCTTCGAAAATAAGAAGGTATAAGCAAGGAACCGTAGAACGAAAAGCTAGACAGGGTCGTCGAGGCTGGGGACCGAGTTGTAACGTCGGTACGAAAGAAGCCTCCCTTCGTCATGCGAAAGTCCGAAACGACGTTCTGCCATTAAATGTGCTTATATAAGATACTAACCGGTGGCTACCGCGCATCAATCACGATAATAGGACAATAAATATCTGACCGACAGTCTAGGTCCACTGGCCAGGTCAAAAGTGCACCAGCTTGCAATTTCTGACCATTCCCTTGCCCAAACGTGCCCAAAGCCTGCACCTAATATTAGCTCCGCAATATGTAATCTGCCCTAAGCCTCGCATTAAAGTGTCACGTTGAAACCTAAGGCATTTCTGTCATCCGAGTGTCCTACGAATTTTAGTGTCGAACGAGTGTCCCACGATTTTCGACAGTCAAAGGGAATTCCAGAATCTCAAAACTCTACGTCAGTATTTACAGATTATTCCATACAGTTGCTATAGATTATTCGGTATTAAACTCATCGCCCTTGAGACTAGAACTGATTTTTAAAATACATGTTTTTACTTAAAAATAGTAATTTCGACTGTTTTGATAGATTTAACAAAATTGCAAGGTTTCTCAATTTTTTTTTATAAAAAAACTAGGAAGTCTATTTAACTGGGTTTTGACTGTGACGAGGTTCCGTCGTACAATACCATTGTTTGGATAGTACTTGAAAGCCAGTTCAGCCTACGTATAGGCAGTGGTTTAAATACTGGTAGAGCATTTGTGATCTAGAAATTTATATTCGGTGGAATTGTAAGAGGGACAAAGAGGATTTTTGGAAAATTCTTTATAACACGATTCCAGTGAGAACGCAAATTTATTAATTAAATTCATCCCTTCCACCTGTATTCTCGAATCTCAAAGTAGAAATTATACAATAATGTCTCCATATTTATTAATTTACAAATAAAAGTAGTATAACAAACTCTAGAGACGAGCGTTTATATCACAGAATTAAATCAAGAGATTGCTAACGCTGGGATAAAGTAATTGAGGAAAAAAATGGAAACAG
>NW_017165365.1:0-221 GCF_001652005.2 Ceratina calcarata | reverse complement strand
TATTTTAACACATAAATAATAATATTTGAGTAATGTTCTCCAATGTCTGTTAATATTGTTATTTATTATATATATAGTTTATATATGTTATGTATATATTATATTATTGGATTTTCAAGAAAGTAATTACGGTTTTTATAATACTGTGTATTTTTAAAAATCGTAATAACTTTCTTGCCAACCAAATATATATTTATTACACACACGCATGCACGTTGTGG
>NW_017165364.1:0-221 GCF_001652005.2 Ceratina calcarata | reverse complement strand
AAAAAGAGGAAAGTTTATAACGAGCTGGACTCGTCATTTCCGTTCAAGGGGTTAAAAAGAATATTTTGTTCAGTTGAAGTGGAATTTTAAGGGATGGAGAAATTAGCATTTTTTCAAAGACTATAAAATTACTTGTATCGCATAAATGCATCGCAGTGTGTCGATCGTGCTAAACAGAAGATAGAAGAGTCATAAGGAAACTGCGGAACGGAGGATTGTTC
>NW_017165363.1:0-221 GCF_001652005.2 Ceratina calcarata | reverse complement strand
ACAATTCGTTTCAAATATTCTTCTAATTCGTTTTATAAATCCTACAGTCGCACTATCAAATCTATATATGTACATACTGAAATGCTGTATTTGTGTCAAAAAGAAAATGAACGTAAAGTCGTAAGGAGAAACTTTTGGAAGAATTATATTTCGTTTGCAATGGAAGAACGAAAACAAATATTTCAATGGCGAGGAATGTGAATGATTATTCAAGCAATATT
>NW_017165362.1:0-221 GCF_001652005.2 Ceratina calcarata | reverse complement strand
GGGAGTTATAAGCCAAAAACGAAAATTTGAAAGAAATTGAAGGGGTACCCCTTGGCAAAATCTCGGAAAAATTGAAAAAAAATTTTTTCGCGGAATATTGAAAAATGCTTTAAATAAAAGTTGTAGGTACTGCTATTTCTTGCAAGAAGGCTTGTATACAATTTTGTTCTATCTCGAATACTTTAGGAGTAATCGATTAGTTCGTCCATCGTCAAATACTT
>NW_017165361.1:0-221 GCF_001652005.2 Ceratina calcarata | reverse complement strand
ATCGGTCGATCGTGATTACGTCTCCGTTTTCGTTGCATGACAGAAAGGCAAACAGAAGCTCGATAATATATTAATTAATATTCAACAAATTGGTTTCGACATGAACAGAAGGTTCTTCCTTTCCGTTCTTTTACAGTCTTCTTAAAACTCATTCTTGCATGTCAGGGATAGGCGGCCCTAACGGGGTTCGGCCGGAAGAACGGATGTTAAATTAAACGAAT
>NW_017165360.1:0-221 GCF_001652005.2 Ceratina calcarata | reverse complement strand
TTCGTTGATGACATGTTAATATGTAGTGACAGTGAAAAGGCTATTAAAGACATAAAATTAAAGTTGTCAAATCGTTTTAGTATGAAAGATTTAGGGAAAGTTAAAAATTATATTGGAATAAATATAGAATATGATATTGACAAAAGTATTATGACCCTGAGTCAAGAAAATTACATTGAGTCGTTAGCGAAAAAATATAATTTGGAGAATGCGAGATTTCA
>NW_017165359.1:0-221 GCF_001652005.2 Ceratina calcarata | reverse complement strand
GTTAAACTCTTGAAATCACCACTATGAACAATCAGTTTATTTGCAAGATACAGAGGCACGCACAATAACTCAGACGATTGCTGACTGCCTCAGGATGAGGGTGTAGGGCTATTTAAGGGCTCGAGAGAAATGACCTTTGGATATGAAGAAGTAGTGGGAAAAGATAGGAAGATGACAAGGTTCCGAATGAGTAATAGTGATTTTGGTGACTGGCTATTGGT
>NW_017165358.1:0-221 GCF_001652005.2 Ceratina calcarata | reverse complement strand
CTAATACAAAAAGCATCCTGTTTATTCAATTAAGTATTTTCCCATTATTTAACAGAAATTATTTAATTTTATTCAAAATGAAGACTAGGCATCTCATATAATATTGATTATAGGAACCGGACATCTCAAATTTGCCCATTTCTTTACCGTTTCATGAAAGGGTAACATTTATTCACCAAATTGCGAACATTATTATTTTAACTCATAGCCTGGGGAATCTT
>NW_017165357.1:0-221 GCF_001652005.2 Ceratina calcarata | reverse complement strand
TATGCAATTTGGAATTCTAATTTAAACGGTTACTCGTTTAATAGGCAGGAGTAATTAAAGTAACGGGTATCCTTGCGTTAGATGCACCTGAGCGGTTTCAATTATGCTATTTTAACATATAGAAAATAATTAAATATCAGTTTCTTGCCAATTTTACGAGTTCTGATGTTCGTAACAGTTCCATTCTATAAAATATAGCGCACGGAGTCTATTAATTAAAA
>NW_017165356.1:0-221 GCF_001652005.2 Ceratina calcarata | reverse complement strand
TGTATATACACCCAGACAAGTGATTGATTTAGATAATACAATAAAAAAAGATTTCGACATATACATTCAAATATGTAAAATATACGGAGACAGAGAGAAAAATCTCTCTGATGGAGATACATACGCATCTACATATGTACCTGCTAAATTTAATTTTTCAGCCGTGTATTCATAGCTTCGTTCATACTAGATACGCACATAAATAGTAACATATACAACGT
>NW_017165355.1:0-2109 GCF_001652005.2 Ceratina calcarata | reverse complement strand
GACGACGAAGATCCCCTCATCTATCTGGCAGGCAACAACGTCCGAAGCAAAAGCAACGAAACTCGTGGGAGCGCACCGGAATCGACAACTCGGTGAATCGAAAAGAGACCTATCACGAGACACTCGGTGAGCGTGCTCCCGCGTGTTTCACGCGACTCACCGTCTCTCCCGCCTTTGACGAGATTCAACGAAAATACAAAAACGGTGTCTGTAAAGGTAAAAGGCGAAAGAGACGAGAAAGTCGTAAAAACGCGACGCGAGACCGCTTGCATCCGTCGAATCGAATCGTGTGTCTGGTGACAGGCCTCGAGAACCACCAGCACAACCATATCGAAGTCGGTAGCGAAATACTCGTTCCGGCCGCGGCGTGCTTGACGGACGACTACGTCCGGCAGAAACTGGACGCCGGCGCGATTTTGGTACACGGGAAGGAAGAGCTACCTCTGGGATACGAGGAGCCGGACAATAGCCGCAAACGCAGGCCGTACAGCACCGGGCAGATCAATCACGAACGGATCAACAACCTGGAGAACGACGAGGACCAGCGACGTCTCAGCGACGACGAGCTGGTCAGGGTTCGTCGTACGGACGGGCGGCGGCGGCTCCGCTCGGCCGGCTCCGACCACGAGGAGTACTACACTTGCCGTAACAAGAACAAAAACGACGACCAGTTGAAAGACAAAAACGCGAACGCGCGTATCACGCGCGGGAACCTGACTACGCACAGGCAGAGTGCCACCCTGCCGCGGCGGAGGCGAAGGCGAGCATTGTCCGGAAGCTTCGCGGGCAACCCACTTCCGCCGCATCGCGTCACACCAGACGGAACAGCTATCTACTATTGGTGCGAGCTCCCGCGCCGCCCCGGCTCACAGGGTAAATTCTTCTTCCCCCCCCTGAACGACACACCTCTACACGATCCACCACATAATATAGTCGAACGATCACGAGTTTTATTTACGCGTACAGTCACCGCCTTGTGAACGATCGTTCTCCGCTGTGCGATCCCTAGATCGAATTGCAGTAAGTATGCCGACTGAAAACGTCCAAATACTATTTTTAAATCGACATTAATGATATATAATCCGATTGACTGGTTCGATATGAAACCTGAAATACACGTAGAATGACGATCGTTCATACCGCGACTGAAGTACACTAAAAAAAACAATCATGTTGTCCATTGTACTCGATCATATCCCCCGTAGAAAGGTAAACTTGTACAGCCATGCTCAGTCAGTGACTGTGTTTATGAGGATGGTGAAATGACAGTGATAACAGGGGTGCGAGACGGTGTTCCGTAGTGCTGGTGGTGGTTTCTGACAGTAATTTCCGTGAGACCAAGAAATTTAATAGCGTGCTCGGTTTCTATCGCGCGAGTTTCACCTCCGGTATAAACATAGTCATCCCTGACGAGAAACAAGCTTTCGCCAGAAACCGATAGAATTGATTTAGAAACCGATAGGTTCATAGAGCGCGATCTATTCGCGTGGCAAGAACGGCTCACCCCTTCTTTCCGCCTCGCAACGTTCTAGCAATTTTAATTGAACTTTGAAACATATGCTGTGACGATAAAAAAAGGAATTGAACGTTGTCCGCAGAAAGAAGCTAGTGCATCCTTTTTCGTGTTGTCTGTTCTGCGCACCTGTAGCTGATGTGTATCATTGTACCACCTCTACATATTTTCGTACCACGATCGACCTACTCGTCCCTCGCCATCTTCAGCCGTCCGGTCCAATTCCGAAAATCCACTTTCCCATAATCCTTCCATGAATCTTCTTGATCTCCTGATCCTACTTTGGCCGAGACACGAATCATTCCAGGATCTCAATCGTAGGTCGAGTTACCAATCGATGCTCGAAGCCATTAGCAGTAATTAAGGTATTCTCCGTGTGCCAACAGAGCTGGACGACGGTGCTTACAACCCGTTATGGACTATGCGAGGATTCACGCAGACCTTCCACTTCTGGAAGGAGACCAGACGGGCCCAATCCGTTCCTCTAAACGCATTTCTTACGTACATTACGTTACCTTGGTGGAGTATTGCCAAAGGTACATCGTTGATTCATTGAACGTCAGAGAACTATGCCAATTACTATGCAATTACGCGTG
>NW_017165354.1:0-221 GCF_001652005.2 Ceratina calcarata | reverse complement strand
AAAGAGAATTTAGCAGCCAGTCGGGAGGCGTTCAATAGATATCTCTCAAGCTTTCATTTCGCGCATTGATTCCATTCCGCGTGAATGCCTTCGGGCTTAAAGCCGACACTGACGGATCCGGATACAGAGACGATATTTGTAAAGGAACAACGGCGAATAATTCACAATGCCGAGTTAACGATAATTTATTAATTCAACTAATTACGCGGTCGCGATATTTC
>NW_017165353.1:0-221 GCF_001652005.2 Ceratina calcarata | reverse complement strand
GCATCGCACTAATTTTTCAGTATTACCATTCCAGTATTAACGACTTTTAACAGCGCAGCTTGGCATTTTTGTCGTTTTAATCAGTTTTTATTTTCGAAATCAATGAGTGACCAGTTCTCGATATGGCCATCGTACGGAATACGCAGTGACAAAAATGATACCACCAGGAAGACACACCTTACGTATTTCTATCATGATTGTTATCACTGTCAGGCAATAAT
>NW_017165352.1:0-221 GCF_001652005.2 Ceratina calcarata | reverse complement strand
GTCATAAGGTATATTTGTAAAGCAAACATTACTATGAATAATTAAGTGGCGGAAAAAAAATGAAAATGAATTTTATTTTTTTGTCAACATTTTTTTGATATAATGAAGTACCTACGAGTCATTTACTCTAAAATATTACATAATCAACTCTTCAAAAATCAATTTGTCAACATTTTTAAATTCATGCCCTACTACGATGAAACCTGATTTTACGCATTTCT
>NW_017165351.1:0-221 GCF_001652005.2 Ceratina calcarata | reverse complement strand
GCGGACCAAAACACAACCGGCCATCGAACGATTCTCGATTGAGAAGCGGTCGGTCATAGGGGCTCGACCCTGGCCCGCAGCTCTCGGGAACGACATTACCGACAACAACGTGGGCCTGGGTCTGAGCACCCGAATATGAAGCTCGTCTGGTCTCGCCAGGGTGCCCATGTGAGCCGGTTACCCACAGGCGGCCGGCCGCGGAATGTCTGATCCCCGGGTCT
>NW_017165350.1:0-221 GCF_001652005.2 Ceratina calcarata | reverse complement strand
GCTAAAACACCCTTCATTGTGACAAATAAAGAAATTCAGTATTCAGTATTCAGGATTAAATTAAAAAAATCTATTCCTCAGAGGGTGGTTTTCTGATTTGAGGATCCTTCTGATAAGTTCATATCTAAGTTCTCTATTTGTGGTACACGAAATAGAGTATATCAATTGTATAATCATTAGCTATAAATAATAGTAGTTATAATTAATTTTTAATACTTTTA
>NW_017165349.1:0-221 GCF_001652005.2 Ceratina calcarata | reverse complement strand
TGCTAATAAAATGCCATATAATCATACTTAACTCGTTAAATATCGAAATTAGAAGGAAAATTCATCAAATCTTTCTTGTGAGGACGTCAGGACCTACAACTTTTGTATAAGAAACATTTCGCCATCGTCAATAATTAATTGGATGTTTCCTTCTATACTTTTTAGGACGTAGCTATGTATTATTAGCTTTGTTCTTCCGACGTCTGATTTCTTTTTAATTA
>NW_017165348.1:0-221 GCF_001652005.2 Ceratina calcarata | reverse complement strand
TATTTATTGTGACGATTAGGCTTCTACTCAGTTTTCTTTTATGGAACCAAGGCACGACGGCTTCGTTATAAAACTTTTGGAAAAATTTTTTGCCTTTATATAGGCCTTGATTTATGATAGTTTCCGTAGTATGTTCTTTAGCTCGTTTTCTCAATTTTTCATATAGGTCCGTGTAAGGAATTTTAGGAATATCTTGGATATTCTGAAAGGTTGCCGATTTA
>NW_017165347.1:0-221 GCF_001652005.2 Ceratina calcarata | reverse complement strand
GATGAAAAGTGGACGCGCATAAGTGCATCGCTGTTGAACGTTTGTGACATTTCGAAAAGACGTATACTCTCTGAAACTCGAAAATTCCATAGAGTGAATTTCGACTACATTTTTTACATAGTTCTGCCTCGAAGCATACAGGGTGCGTACATTATTTTCTCATAGCTACGGGCTTGCTTCGACGTATCGATGCTTAGAGCATATACTACATGGAGGAAGCA
>NW_017165346.1:0-221 GCF_001652005.2 Ceratina calcarata | reverse complement strand
GCGAAAAAGAGGGGAAGCGAGCCGTGCGGGATAAATTCTGAGACCCCTGCTCGCGAGTCCTCTTAAGAGGCACCCCGCGACTGGGGGTGGGGGACAAACCTAAGTAGTGGGGCGAGTTTAAGCAAAGCAAAGTTTAGTTTAGTTCACACAACAATTGTACGACGCTCTAGTAAATCTCACAGACACATCTTTAAAATATATATCACTGAGCGCCACTACAT
>NW_017165345.1:0-221 GCF_001652005.2 Ceratina calcarata | reverse complement strand
GGTAGGGGAAGTTCGACCCCCCCGACGAACGAGGGCAAAGCCCAGCGTGGTGGCCCAGAAACCGAGGCCTGCTGCGCCCTCCCTCCGGGCATTAGAAACCTGGGCCCAGGTGGTGGGGCGCATGTCTCGGCGGCGGCAGAAAGCCGCCGCGACTCCCACCCCCTCACGGGACGTGTCCACGAGGGGGGTAAAGAAGAAGGAGGCTCCTCCCCCTTCGCGGG
>NW_017165344.1:4227-6367 GCF_001652005.2 Ceratina calcarata | reverse complement strand
CTCTCTCTCTCTCTTTCTCACCCTCGACACCCCCGACCGTCTCCGTTCCACCCTCGCCCGATTCTCCGTCCCCGTTTCGCTCAGGAACACTCGAAGCAACCGACCGACCACCCCCGTACGCAGTCCTCCGCGCGTACGGGTAGGCGAGTGCGCACACACGCGCGTAGTGGATCGCGCGTCAAGCGCAAGAGCCACGGACGTATGCTTCGCTCGAGAGTGTGTTCACGAGCACGAGGGCGTTCGAGGCTGATCCAGCGCGTGTGCGGACGAGCCAGGGGTGAGCACGGGGACGCGAGGCGAGACGGGCTGACCCATTTTTTAGCGTTTCACCTGTTTTATCTTCCCACCCTTTTTTACGCCAGAGCCCTACTTTGTTAATGCCTCGAGCGGCCCGCTAGACGACGCCAGACGGCTTCTCAGCTCGATCGGAGAGTAACACCCGTCGTCACTGGTTCTGTTTTTTTATTTTTTTTACAGACACGTGCGTGTGTCGCTTGGAAATCGCCACGCTAGATGAAAGCAGATACGCTCGCGAGTTTCATTAATATTCTGTATCACCGAGTCACTTCCGGATGCGACGTTCGTCGAGCGCACGGAACGCTCCACCGGAGGGTGGCTCGGTAAGGGGGTGCTCGCCCCAGACTGCTTCGATTTTTTCCATCCTCTCGACCTTTTTTCTCTGGCTCAAGATCGCCAGCACTCTTTCTACACTACTACTGTACGCATCGCGAACTTTGTATACGATTCCATAGAATCGTCACAACGATACCGAAAATGAATGTTTCACCAGAGTTCGTCGCGTCGCGTGAAAACGATCACCATTACTGTCCGATGAAATTAATACGAGACAAACGAAAAGCGAATCGCGGTAAGTGAGCGACGGTTGACTGAAAATTGGCCGCGTCGTCGATAGACGCTCGAGAACACCTTCGGGATATATGTTGAAAATTCGCGACTAACCGTGTTCGCCTCCCTGGCCCGCATCCTTCGTTCACGTGTTTTTACATGCAAATTCTCGACGGGAACGTAATAAAGTGCGCGGTAAAAGAGACGCGCGGGTATGTGACAGTGGAAAACATAGGAAATAGCGGCAGTCGACCGCATAACTGCACGAAATGTCTGGTAGACCGCGATCGTAACTGTTTCCTCCGTGTTCCGACCTCGTCAGAATAAAGTGAACTATTTAGATTTTAAAGGTACTCCAGTTCGTACTTTTATTTCTCAATTTTTCTTTTACCACTGGCACCGCTATCGCCACTCCGCTTCCGGAGAAATTTACGCATACGGTCCGAGTCGAAAGAACGACAACCTTTACTGCGACCATTTCTATCGAATCAAGTATCTCTAGTACATAGCTTCTACTGATTCACGTTTCTAAGTACAGTAATAACTCGTTTTTTACGCTTATTTGAATAACACGAATTGTAACGTACGACAGTAGCGTCCGTCTAATCCTCGTTAAAATTCAACGCGAGGAGTCAAGAGATAATTGCCCGAATGAAAGGGTTCATTAGCAGTCGGTTTAGCAACGGACAAATTCATTTCGCGTAAAGGCGGTTGAGAAAAATCGAAGAGTCGCGAACGCGTTTGCATCCGAAAGTCCAGAACCGGAGGGGTTTGTCGACAATAAGGTATGTGCGCGCTCGTGGTAGGTATAATTAAGCGTGCCACATATACGCGTACACGGGAGCATGCAGAAAACGCGTGGAGCTACGAGGGAGAGAGAGAGATGAGCTGTGCTCCAGGTCTAACTGCTTGATTATAACCTTATCCGAGGACGGCGCGTCACGCCGGGATCACGTACCGCTACGTGAGCAATTTTTGCAGCTAAATACGTGGCCGACGTAGCAGACTGCGCGTCTCTCTTAACTCGCTCGATCAGCGTTGCAACCCGCCGCCGTGCCACGCCGTTGCACCCCACGCGACGAGACCAGACAGATACCGAGCTATAAACTTTTTATGGACGGTGTGCATTCCCATCTACAGGTTGGGAGGTTCAAAATTATACCGAGGCTGCCCCGTGTGCCGGTGGTTCAGGTGGTGCATGGTAGCTACACGTGTTTACCACGAGAATATTTATTCGGGTTCTTCCCGCGGTTAGTCCAACGAAATCGTACCTTACAGAATTTTATTTAATTGC
>NW_017165344.1:0-2457 GCF_001652005.2 Ceratina calcarata | reverse complement strand
GTGTAAAAAATTATCCATCGAACTTCGCGTAACGTACAGAAGTGAACGAGAGAACGCGAATAATTAGATCGAGCGAATGCGTTTCCATCCCCGTTCCGATTCCAATGAAAATTCGGAACGTGTCGGGAGAATTCCCCCGTTAGCGTGACAATGTAATTCGCCTCCACTTATAAGACCCCGGTTAAACCCATCGCGGCATGGAGGAGCGGTAGCCTATCCGAACTCGAACCCAGTCGGCAGCGACGACGACGACGACGACGACGACGACGAAATAAGGTGTTTTGTGCGCGTACGAAACGCGCGAGAGACAAAGGTACACGGGAAGCAACGAGACACCTCGTTAATCTCAATTCTCCGGCGAAGATATAAATCAGGAGGAGCAGCGGGAACCGAGCCGCGATTCGTTACGTGTTCTTCGCTCTCGTTTTTATTCCTTTTTTATTCTCTCCTTCCGCGTTCCCGTTCTCCTTTTACTGTCACCGCCGCCACCGCGCGGTTTCAGAACTCTACACGGGGACTGTCGAAACGTGGCAATAAGAAACGAGGGAGCGATAACGAATGGCTCCAAACGTGGCTAATATTCGGTTTCACTCGGCCTAACAAGTAAATGCGTGTTACATGCTTTCAACGTACATTGTTGCAAATTTTAATTCACGGGTTTTCGAACACAGCGACAGGTTGCTCGAAACTTTGCCTCATACTTCCTCCCCGTTGTTCCGTTTCATTCTGAACGCAGGGGTGTAGATGGTGCAAATTACATGCCCCGTACAAGGCAAGGCTCATCCGGCGACGCGGTTCTGAACGCGTGTAATTTCGTTCGAAGATAGCGATTGAGGATTCTGAGGAATCAGACCTGACGACACCGAACTTTAACGCGCACAGCCCAATAATCATAAGACTCGAAACTACCTCTAACTGGTATATAATTGACTCGCGCGAGCGTACCTCATAAATCGTCGATTAACAGGTGCCAAGATATCGTGATGATTAACGACGCTGATGTTAGTAATGCGGATAATCGTCGTATCGTGTTTGTACTAAATACGAAGATTTTGCGAACGATTTTAAAAAACGGGAGGCAGGATTAGGAGCGAACATTGATAAAAGTAGACGTATCTAAGCCAGCTATAGAAATTAGAACATGTTAATCTTCATTAAAGTTCCAGATAATTAGTAGAGATCGAGCATTCTTCATCTTTTGGATTCGATTCAAATTTATGTTTGATGATAAGTATAATCGATGATTTTCTTCTTATGATTTAGCGTTCTAAATAAAAGTCTAGTATACATGTATTTAGAAATGGTTCGTTGAACAGACAGCAGAATTTAGTTCAGTCGTAAATTCCGAAGCGAGAAGAAAAATTACTGGATAGGGCGGAACTGGTTAGGTTAACCGAAACGTGGCGAGTCCTCGACGATTTTTTCGAGGGAGGAGCTTCCAGGGGATGACGTATCGCAATAAATTCCTGGCGAGTGGACACAATAAACGTCCCCGTTAGACGCGTACCGCGTTTCTCAAGCTGTCCTCGCATCCGTCACGCGATACCGAGCCCGAACCGGAGTATTTACACAAACCGGGCAACAACTCCCGATTCGTGTTCGGCCCAGTTCCCCCGGGACATTCTTTTTTAACGCGCACCTTCATCGACCATTCAGGTGGAGTCTCGAAACTCTGCCCATCGATCACACTCGCTTTCAGTGATCCCCTCAGATTTTCCTCCCCCTTTCGTGAATTCTTTTCCCGGTAAAAAAAAACAGAGGATCAAGCTCGTATTTTCTCACGCGATTCCTTTTCACCCTACGCGATACATCGCTGTTCTACATTTTCTATCATTGTCGTTGTTCCCGTAGAACAAATGAAACGTGGAAATGAAATTGAAAAAAATCGTAACTAGAAATGATCATTTATCATTCGCTGCAACTAGTTGGCATGATGGAGCAGGAATTTGGATTTTCTTTATGAGATCACGGCGCGACGCGTGGCGCAACAACTTCGTAAATCTCATAATGAAATCCGAGCAGTTGGGAACAGTGGGCCGACGGTAAATGTCGCCGTTGTATATTCTCTACTGCGTACACGCGTGCACAATCGTATTTATATTATGTATGCGCGTACGGACTAATTATGAATTAGGTTCGTTCATGCTTTGATATCCCAGAACCTGGAACGAGGCGCTCTTTGATGCACCGCGTCCTGTTATCGCGGTGAATGCAAATTCTCGAAAATTCAAGCGTGTTCTCTGAACCGTTGTCTTTGTAATGCGAATCCTTTAGCCCCGAAAAGGATATGAAACGACCAGGGACAAACACAGACAGAGACAAGATTCTCTGCACAACGTATTATTGCGTGGACAAATGCGAGGTTCAGCCACTTTAGCACGATAATACAGCTAATTCGACAAATTAGTATATCTTACAATTATTCCAAAAAATTTTATATTTTAAACCGTAGCAATC
>NW_017165343.1:0-221 GCF_001652005.2 Ceratina calcarata | reverse complement strand
CGTTCGAATAATACATACGTACACGTGTGCATCAATTACGTTGTAGATTTTTTTTAAAAGGTTCTGACACTTCCTTTTTGGCATTTGCACGGCTACGTCAAGAAAAAGTATCTTTGGACCATTCCGGTTTTTGTACGCAGTAAGCTTGAATAAATCATTCAGTTCATGGAGTTCAATAGACAATAGAGCAGAAGTACCTAAATAGAACATCACAACACACT
>NW_017165342.1:0-221 GCF_001652005.2 Ceratina calcarata | reverse complement strand
CGAATTTATGTCTACAGACAAATGTAAAAGAATAGAAGATTTAATTGAAATATCACTTGAGCATTACGTGAATTGCAACTGCAAAAAATTGTGAACACTTGATTTCATATTTAGGTTTAACACAAAGCATTTCGTTATTCCACTGACAACGATTTGATCGATATCCAGTTCTGCCGAAAATACAATGTATTGCGTTGTACTATCCACGCGACGTTCCGCGA
>NW_017165341.1:0-221 GCF_001652005.2 Ceratina calcarata | reverse complement strand
TCAGTTCTATAGGTGGTTGCAGATTGCTGAAGCTATCAAAATATTTTATGGTATGAACACGTTTCACGTACGCGACCCAATGTGTCCCATGTCCACGGCTTTGATCTAATTTCACTATTCCACTCTCATTTGCTTTTATCTTCGTCGGAAGTCTATCCCGCATATACACACCGCGAAAATATGGTATATATTTTCTCCCTATGCTCTCAAGTTGAATGTTT
>NW_017165340.1:0-221 GCF_001652005.2 Ceratina calcarata | reverse complement strand
GTATACATTTATACAAAGTAAGCAAGACGACATATTATTCCTTAGGAATTTGCATTACAAAGAATATTCTAACGTTGTTCTATATCAGATATAAGAATCAATAAAACGAAAATTGTACTTTATAATAAAAAATTGTATCTTCACGTAAGATAAAATATTTTTATGATTAGGGCAGAAATCTTGTGAACGATAATTACTTAATTAAAACGTGTTTTCTATTC
>NW_017165339.1:0-221 GCF_001652005.2 Ceratina calcarata | reverse complement strand
TATTTGAAAGCAGATGTTTGTTCATTGATTTCACTTTTACAAGGCACGAATCAGGAGACACGATCCCGAGTATCGATCTTTTTAGTTCCATTAGTTTTAATAGGATATTCCCTTTATTTAATGCATTTTTCACCTAACGTGTGTTTCAATCTACTAGCATTTGACAGGAAGACAATTTTCACCAATCGAGTAATAATCTCATTCACGGTTGACGTCAAGTA
>NW_017165338.1:0-221 GCF_001652005.2 Ceratina calcarata | reverse complement strand
TTAGGATAATTGAACGTTTAAGTTATTATTAATTATAAGGTATACGTAGTTTCTTTTCGCATTTTACGCGTGTATTCATACTTGGTACTTGCTACATACTCAATTCGTATTAATAACATTTGAAATTGTTGGAAAGCTTCAAATATATTATTTACAATCTCAGTAAGCCTTTCTACTAAAGATGTATTTAAATATATTAAATGCACAACGTTGTTACTAAT
>NW_017165337.1:0-221 GCF_001652005.2 Ceratina calcarata | reverse complement strand
TAAAAAGAAATCAGACGTCGGAAGAACATTGCTAATAATAAACAACAAAAAAAATATTTTCTATTTTTTCGACATTTTTCCAAGGGCCAATAACTCCCAAACCGTTGGAAATACGGAAAAATTGCATCAGAGCTTTCTTGTAAAGGATAACGAGATCTACAATTTACATGTAAAAATTTCTCGCTAGCGTCAATAGTTTACGAGTAATTTGCAAAAAACTG
>NW_017165336.1:0-221 GCF_001652005.2 Ceratina calcarata | reverse complement strand
TTATGGATGTATTTGCCTATAAATGAACTGTGTAAAATAATTTTTTCGTAAAAAAATAACAAAAGTCGACCAAGTTATACACTATCTCCCGAGACGCCAAAAAGAAATGCCTCAGCTGCTGACCTCATACAGTTCGTTAGGGTGCCTGAAATGAAAAAACTAGAAGTTATTCTCCGTCCGATGACGTAGGATATCCGTGAAATGTCGAAATCTGACAAAAT
>NW_017165335.1:0-221 GCF_001652005.2 Ceratina calcarata | reverse complement strand
GAAGCGTGGTGCCCGCTCGGACGTTGGACTCTCCTCACGTTTTGAAAAGTAAGTAATACAATTTCTTCACGAAATAATAGAAATAGTTTATTTTTGACGTTCATTTAATCAGTAAGAAGTAACGAAAATGAAGTGCGAAGTAAAAGACAATGGAATTTCACTTTCAGAATACACGCCGCACTGGTAACCTCAATTGCCGGGCATGCAATCGGTTCTTTCAT
>NW_017165334.1:0-221 GCF_001652005.2 Ceratina calcarata | reverse complement strand
GCCAACGCGCGCTTAATCTCTCGAATCCCGGTTTACGAGCAGCGAACCGGGTTGCGTCAAGTGCGGCCCGTGCGTCGATCGTTATCTTTTACTTATCGCCGCGGAGGTCTGGTGGTAGCCGGCCCGCTGCTCTTGTGGTGGATACGCTCTTCAATTTTGGCAGACAAGCGTTTGTGCAGCTCGCCAGTGTTCGCACAGTTCGAGTTTTTATTGACCGTCGG
>NW_017165333.1:0-2112 GCF_001652005.2 Ceratina calcarata | reverse complement strand
AAGAGACAGGCCATAAGGAAATATTTCTTTACAATAGTTCTTCTCTACTTCTTAACGAATTCGAGAGATAAGTCGGCCGAATTACGTAATTGTATAAATCAATAATATTGATAGAAAAAGCCAAGTTGTTCATTAATCACGTTTTTGTAGAAAGATATCGGTGAGGAAAATGTGCACCTCTGATAATAGAAAAATTATTTGCCTTGCACTTGATCGTGTCGATATCGACGGTTATTCTACCATTTTTTTTGGTACAACTGCACGGAACGTGTCGTAAGAAAGTAATTCACACTTGGCTAAGAAAACTGTTACGTATACTTGAACTTGACAGGCTAACTTGCATACTCATTAGTCACCGCGGTTTCAAGTGAATAACCAATAGACTTGAATGTAACTGACGCCACTATTATACTACGTAATCTTAATTCCCAAGTATAAAATAAGAACAGCGAAGAAAATAAAAATTCGACTGGAGACGAAACAGTTTATCGATAGTGAGTTATGATTGAACTATATCGTACATTGGTTGTAGAAGTGAATCACTTCGCTAATTATAGAAATTGATCGTTTCAAGTATTGAACAGAATTAACAGAGAATTGAGGATATCTTTTATATTTAAAAAATGGAAATACAGATTTGAATTGAAATGAAAATCGTCTAGAAACAAAGTTAAAGTAATGATTTGCTGTTTTTATTCTGCTCACGCGAACCAGCACGTCACGTGTTCTAATCAAGTGCGTACATATTGTATAATGACGCTGAACAAAACTGACATACTTCCGAGAAGAGAGAATCGAGGAAAACGGAATCTTTGAAACAGGAAATAAAAATTGCTTAAGCATCGCTCGTTAAATACTGTCTTTCCGATACATTCATTAAATGGGTATTCACGTTTCGCCTTGAACGATGAACGAACATTCGACATGCTGAGTTCCGAGAAAATATTATCAATGAAATGATCTTATCCTCATAATACTTGAATTAAACAGAATTATTCTGCATGACAGAAATGAACGCACAGAAGTTGATGTGAAATGAGATTTTAACACTGGACCTGAATTTCGCTTTTCGCGTGCGATTAGTTCCAAACCGTCGGCCTTCACTCTCGAGGACCTTGCGGCAAAGGCGAGCGACCTTTCGAATTGATTTTCCTCCTTTCTCTCTCGTCATCCATCAGAATTGCCTGCACACGTTTTTCAGCCTTCGCTGCATGCACGAACAAGAAACAGCGCACGCTCAAGAGCAATTTAATTTTCGAACCACGTGACGCTTCTAATCGTGTATTATTCACTCAATGGATCACGGTACCGCTTTTTCCCTCTTCATCCTGTTATTAATAAGTCTGTATCGGTCATGGAAGATCCTCGCACACTGTGTCAGTATGTATTAATACTTGAATCACATTCGATCGATCGTTTGCGAACGAACGCACCGTGAGGCAGAGTAACGCAAGAGAGAATCGTGCAGCTGCAACAGATTAAGTGACAAATTACGTGGAAAGCTATTTCAATGACGCGGACGTTCATCCACGTTGACGCAAAATCGTCAAGGCCGATCGAGATCGGGAAAATGCGTCGCGATCGATTTTCTGCATGATCACTCACGTCCTCACGTGTGCGACCTGTTCGCAACGTGATCATCGATCCCAGGCTCTGTGTCAATGCCTCGCGACCTAAATCGATCTCCTTTCCATGTTTCCATACGAAAATTAATTTTCGAAGCATTTAAAAATACGTGGCTATTAATTAAAATCATACTGGGCTCCGCAATAGCAATTTGTCGCCAGAATTGCTTAGGGTTATCAGTGAAACGTAGTAAAATTGATAATAGCGTTAATTACTGTAATTAGGAAATCGTTTACGGGCTAATTTCATCTCCGCGTAATATTTCACTTATGACATTTATGTTATAATGTCTTACTTAACATTTTAGAACGATCAATTATTTTCTGATTTTGATTATGTAATAGTAAAATGCAGAATTCTCGGTCTGATTGAAATCAAGAAAAAATGATCGCGTACAAGAAACAAATTGATCGAGACAAAAGGTTGCAACCGTGAAATTGAAATGTATTTAGTGACCCATGTCTAAATTCCTTTATCATTAAGATA